>NC_052353.1:24889239-24938931 GCF_009727055.1 Benincasa hispida | reverse complement strand
CCACGGGGGTGGTGAAGGGAGGGTCCCAATTGGTAGAAAAAACCCCCCAATCCCTTTGGGGTTATCATGCACTTGGAAGAAGTAGAAAAATGAATAAATATAGTGATAATTTGATTCTTCGTTATCGTAGTAAATAAGAGAGAAAATCGATTTTTTTTCTTCGTCTTTACAAACAAAAAATAGGAGGTAAATTTATTGTATTTATCTTATCAGTTATATATTCTATAACTATATATTATATCGATTACACCTAAATCGATATGTTGAAATAAGAAATAAGGAACAATGAAATGAAAAAACAACTCAGAAATAGAGTTTGGGTTCGAATTTCATAGATAATATGGATGGTAATGTGTGTAATGATAGACAAATGGAAGACTTTCAAAAGATTGTTATCCATCCACTTGATATTTTTAAAATGGGTTGGTTGAACTTGTAATTTGACTCAAACAAATGCCATGAGTCAATAATGGAATTTGATTCCATTGACCGGAGCGAATGAGATCGTGTGTGAACTCCCATTTCATTTTTATTGAATTAACTGATCAACTTACTTTTCCATCGAATATTTATTTTGGATTTCAATATTTCTTGAAACAACAAAATTTCGACATATTTTATTTTATTATGAGAATAAATCCTAGGATTTCTGGTCCTAAAGTTTTCACGCTTGAAAAAAAACACAACTTGGACGTATTGCTCAAATCATTGGTCCGATACTGGATATAACTTTTTCCCTGGGCAAAATGCCTAATATTTATAATGCTTTAATACTACAGAAGTGTGTTGTTTGCCTAATGATTTTTGTCTAAAAGTGCATGTAAGTAAGGGTGAAAAGCGAGGTTGAAATAAATGAAGATGAATGGTGAATCACTTCTCTTGGTGAGAAGATTAAGCGATGCGTTGAGATGATGCGTTAAACTTTCTATAATGCATACAAGCTTTTCCTAAATCATATCCAAGTATAAATTTAGCTTAGGTTCTTGATAAGTCTAGGGTGGAACATAGGAATTTCATGAAAAACTAACGCAGGTCTTGCGTTGCTTCAATTGCAGAAAGATCCTAGATAAATGCTAGAGAGGTTTATCTACACTATTCTTAATGCACGTATACAAGAGGGCATAAGAGTTCAAATGAAACAAAGGGATTTAAGAATGAGTGGTGCTAAATGCTTGGGATATGCGTTGACTCGAAGTAAGATGAACACGTGTGTGAAAGTGTAAGGGTGAAATGAAGATGATAGGAATGCTTGTTTACAAACCAAATGTATGTAGATGCATTAGGTTTTTGTTCCTCTAATTATATTATTCAAAATTTCTCAATGTGAATGTCACATATGTTCCTATCTCTAGGGTGCATGTGTTGGTCACAAAAAGTAATAAAGCACAAGTATTTTTATCTCTAAATATACTGTGCATTCTGACTCAATGCATTTTCTAGCTATCCTATTCTCTCAAATAATTTAACTAATTTATAACTTCAACCAAGTGATCAAGATGATTAAAGCTTTGTAATTAAGCATGCAACAAATCAGAAATGTGTTAATCACATACAATGGAATGTAAATAGAGGGACAAGAGTGGATGGATCTAATGTAGGTTTGAAATTTGAAGATTGAAACTATTTTTACAACAATCACACTTAATCGCATGAAATGGAAAATGGAAATGAAATGAAAGAAAGGGAAGAAGTCAAGCCACAGAGTTCAATCTCTTGTCCTCTCTGGCTTAATTCAAATGCGTGTGCAACCAACTTGGTGAAGAAATGATGAAAATTTCTCTTTCGAGCTTGGTCTTCAACAACCCTCATTGATCAATGATGACCCTCTTATCTTCTTATTGGAACAGCAGAGCAACTATGATTTAAGTTCTATGGTTTCTCTAAGAATGGTGTCCACTTTCTTTGGCTGCAAGTCTTCTTATTTATAGGAATTTTTCTCAGCAACTTATGACAAGACAACATTAATTTCTATGCTCTGGTCATCCGCTTGCCAGTTCAGATGCTTTTCAGATACCGACAGTTAGATGCCAATACTTGTAAGTGGTGATTTGAAAGGAACAGCGCGAACTAATGTATCTTTTCTACGTTCGACAACTTCTAACGCATGCCTTTGCGTTAGCTAGGCTTGCAACACTTAGCGAATTTTCTTGAAATCCTATAATAAGATGTGTTAGTTAAGCAGTTTTACCAAAAATTATGCTTTTGCAAGAGTTAGTAATGTGTTTGAAAAATTCTATACGTTTTCCTTTAAGATAAATGTGTTTTTATCACTAAGAATCTTAATTGTTCCAACTTTTAAGAGACAACAAGTTATCATGTGTCCTTCTTGATCCTCTCGTATTAGGGAAAGGTCCTCACAATATTCTAATGCCCACATCGGATATGGACCAAACTTTTTCATGATGTTTTGAACCTAGGTTACATATTGCTTTAATGGGCAAACAACCCAACCCTTGAAACATACTATAGCTCCAGGAGGTGAAGAGCCAACATCGAGGTGCCAAACCTTCCCATCGATATGAACTCTTGAGGAAGATTAGCCTGTTATCCCTAGAGTAATTTCATTAGTTGAGCGACGACCCTTCCAATTGACATTGTCAAATCACTAATGCCGACTTTCGTCCTTGCTCGACGGGTGGGTCTTGCAATCAAGCGTCCTTCTGCCTTTGCACTCAAGGGCCAATCTCTGTCTGAACTGAGGAAACCTTTGCACACCTCCCTTACCTTTTAGGAGGCCTACACCCAATAGAAATTGTCTAGAAATAGGAAAAAAATTTAAGAGTTGTGTCGTTGATTATTAAAAATTAGATGTCATACCTACAATTTGTTTACAAAGAGATCATTAACAGTCAACAATTTTTCTAGTGTTGGTAAGTAGAGGATATCCTACTCATTGGGAATGATGTAGGTCTACTAATTGAAATTAAACATTAGCTGGTGACCCAATTCCAAATGAAAGATTTAGAAGAGGCACAATTTGTTCTGGATATTTAGATCTTTATAGATTGAAAGAACAAAATGTTGACATTTTCTCAGGCACCATATATTGACAAGATGTTGATCAAGTATTCGATGCAAAACTCCAATAGAGGCTTGCTACCTTTCAGGCATGGAGTTACTTTGCCTAAGAAACATTGTCCTAAGACACCATAAGAAGTTAAGGAGATGAGATGGATCCTCGATACATTAGTCGTTGGTAGCTTGATGTATGCAATGTTATATACTAGACCTAACATCTGCTATGCAGTGGGGATAGTAAGTAGGTATCAGTCGAATTCAAAATTAGATAACTAAACTTCCGTTAAAACTATCCTCAAGTATCTTTGGAGAACGAGGGACTACATGTTTGTGTATGGGTCTAGGGATTTTATCCTTATAGGATACACATACTTTGATTTTCAGACTGACAGGTTCCAAGAAATCCACTTTAGAATCAGTGTTCACTCTTAACGGAGGGGTTGTAGTCTAAAGAAGTACCAAGAAATGGTGCATTGCTGACTCTACCATGGTGGCAGAGTATGTAGCAGCTTGTGAAACTACTAAGGAGGTTGTTTGGCTCAGAAAATTCTTGACTTATTTGGATGTAGTTCTAGACATTTCTATAAAGGGATGAAATCATAAGCGGAAGCGTGTAAACGCCTTGCATTTAAAAATCTGATTTTTAAAGAAACAAAAAAAATAAAATAAAACATGTAATTTTAGGATAAACGTTCAAAGAAAACATAGGCATGCTTGAAAAAGGAAGAATAGGAGAAATCACAACTTACCTTTATTGAGTTCTCTAGTTTTCTTCTTCCATCATTGTTAATAATCTCGAACTTTTCAAATGTAGAAGGACACCACCAATGAAATTACCTTGCTATTCTCTAGGATTCAAAGAACTTGGAAGTGTGGTCTCCGAGAACTTTGAAGAGGAAAAAGGTAGAGAATCTAGAGAGAAGTCAGAGAGAAGGTGGAGGCTAGGTTTTTTGTGTGATATCAAAATCATACCTAAAATGGCTATACGAATGTATTTATATGGAGAAGGGTTAACCCCTTCTCCATGAATTTTCTTTTTTGCCTTTAGTGCTAATTAAATAAATAACCCTTATTTAATTAATTGGCACATTAATTAAATAACCATATATTGAATCCTATATAATATACATTTAATTAATCATCATAAATATCATATATTTATGCTAACCCCCAATCTTCATTATTTCTTAATCAATTAATTAACCATTAATTAATTAATTAATTAAGTAACTACATTAAATAATATTTAATATAAAGTTAATTAACATATAAATATCACATAATTATATGTATACATATGTTATGAATCTAATTCATATGTATCTAATATTTGAATCTTATTCAAATATATCTCTCTTACATAATTTGGATTGTAGATCACATCTATAATTAACCATTATATATTAACCTCATTAATATAAAATTCCCTCATTTGATTTGAACAATTTAAATCATTCCTCATTAGTATCCTTTATTGAACTAACAACGGGACTTTATGGACCTATAGATTAAAAACTCCAATTATATGAGATTATAATTGATTAAACTCCTTTAATCCAATTAATCAATATTCATTAACTATAGATCACTCCACTAAAGACTAATAGTTGCACTCTTCTCACTTTAGATATATTTCTATGTTCATGGATATAACCAATCAATAGTGAGTCAACCCTTCACAAATCGCTCATAACTACAGCTGGGTCAAATTACCGTTTTACACTTGTAGTTATATCTAACTCCTTAAGTACCACTGATTCCTCTCATGAACAAATAGTTTATAGTCCAATTATAAATTAAGACCTCTCGAGCCAGTGAGAGGATGAGACCTCATTGTTCAAGACCCAGAATCAGATGTTAAGGGGGTAATTTATCTACTTTCCCAAGGAATGGGATGAGTGAATTTCATCTTCTGTAGCTGTGTTCCCAACTCCCTAATTAGAAAATTTCCCAAAATGGTAGGCTTGTTGAGTCGGCTATCATGACCACTCTCACCCATACAGATCAAATGATTATCATCATAAATAGAAGTTCACAACTCACTCAAGATAAAGGTTAAGTCACCTATGGTCATTCTATTGAAATATTAGTTTCTTCGAGTAACAGTTTTTATTTCGCGGTCCAGTCTATGTATAAACTCCTTTGTACAAGATACCTCCACTTACATGTCTTTACATGAACAATATGGTTCATATTGTTTGTAACACTTACATCTCATGTAACAATTACAAAGTGGGTCGTATCCGTAGTGTTATATGAATAAGGCACCCATCATTCATCCATTTAATATAGACCTTTTAGGTTATTGCTTGAATATGAACTACCTGTATGCCAACCACATACTTTTCAAGTAACATCATATAACCTTGGATCTTAGCTTATTGGAATGGATTAATGTTGTTTAAATGTCAAATAAAATACCTATGATTTTATTAGATAAATAATTTATGTCAACAAAACTACAAACCACGAGATACACTAGATTTAGGACATCAATCCCATCAGTCTAAGCCTATCACTGTTTATTGTCATAATAATGGTGCTTTGACTAATTTCAGGGAGCCAAGAAGTCACAAGCATTGGAAGCACATAGAGTGGAAGTATCATCTAATACCGGATATTATGCATCGTGGGGACGTGATCGTGATGCAGAAACTTTGACGCACAACATTGCAGATCTATTTCAAAGGCTCTTCCATCTAAGATGTTTGAGGTTCATCTACAGAGTATGGGTCTACAGGACATGCCACATTTGGTCTAGGGCAAGTGAGAGATTTTGTACTGGGCACATATTGTATGCCCTAGTTTTTTGTTTTATGTGTACTTTTTTATTAGTTTGACTTTTATGATGCATGCCCCATTAGTTTTAGGACAAGTGGGAGATTGGGTTGATGCCCTAAATCTCATGGGTCTTGTAGTTTGTAATTGTAATGTACAAACAATTTATTTATCTAATAAAATCATAGGCATTTTATTTGAAATTTAGTAGCATTAACCCACAAAATAAATAAACTGATATCCAAGGTTATCTTCTGTAACTTAAACATATATGTGGAGATATACAGGTGGATCATGTTTAAGAGATAACATAAACGGTCTGTAGCAGATGGATAAGACTGGGTACCTTAGTCTGGTGACAATATGAATAGGACCTACTTTGTAGATGTTACAACTATTGTAAAGTGCTACAAATGACATAATACTGATCATTCATGTGGAGACATGTGAGTAGGGGTGTTCTATACAAAGTGTTTTTATAAGATCAGACCATGAAATGACTAGTCTCATTATATAACACCGTTGATATAAGAGACTTGCATTTCACTAGGATGACCATAGTTGACTTGATCTGAGTCCTATGAGTTTTGAACTCCTGCCTATGAAGATGGTCCTTTGATTTTCATGGGTGAGAGTGGCCAGTATTGCCGACTCAATATGCCTACCATTTTAGAGATTCGTCTAATTCGGGAGCTGGGAACGTAACTACACAAGAAGAAATTCACTTCTCCTCTATAGTTAGAGTAAGTAGAGAAATTGCTCCCTTAAGAACTTATTTTGGGGTTTGAACAATGTGACACCACACCCTCTCCTAGCCTGAGAGGGGTTTGGTCATAGTTAGACTATGAGTTATTGTTCATTACATGAATCAATGATACTTCAGAAGTTAGATATAACTACAGGGGCAAAACGGTAATTTTGGTCCAGTTGTACTTATGAGCAATTGGTGAAGGGTCAATGCACTATTGATTAGTTATATCCAATGGACACGAAAAAATATTTGTAGTGTGAAGAGTGCAGTTGTCGATCTTTAGGGGAATGACCAACAGTTAATGGATGTTTGGTAATTTAATTAAAGAGTCTAATTAATTATCCAAGTACCATTGAAGCTTCAATATATAGGTCCATAAGGTCCCCTTGATATCTCAACTGAGATTATTGAGAATCGAATTAATTTTTGGATTAATTTGACCTGTTCAAATTAATTGAGGGAATTATTATATGTGATATAATTAATATAACGTATTTGATATATTATAATATAAAGTTTTATTTGAGAGGAAATAAATATTTGAATATGATTTAAATATTAATTATATGAATACGATTCATATAAATACTATAGGTAAAATTTCATTTGAATTTAATTCATATTAAATACTATAGGTTTGTTGAGAGAATTTCAAACTATAGGTATATATTTAATATAATGTAAACTATAGGTCATATATGTTTTATTAGATATAACATATAGTTTAATACATATTATATAGTAAGTTAGTTATTATATAATTATATATTTTTTAATTAAATTAAAAAATTAGTTTTTAATTTATTTTTTGAATTAAATTAAATGAAGGAGTTATGAAAATAACTCTCCCCTTAATTTTCTCTCTTCAATCGTGGAAAAAGGGGAGTGTGCAGAACTGCTTCTTCATCATTAATACAAAGAATATCTCTGCCATCTCAAATGGCTTCTTCATTTTCTGCATGTTGATCTCCTCTCAAAATATTTCTCTCCCTCCTCCAAATAAATCACAGAGTCCACAACTTCTATGGATTCTCACCCTAAAGGAGAATATAGAGGTTTCCGATTGATGCTGTCCAATTTGGGTGTTCAAAATGTTCGTGTGTTGCAGAATTTGGGAGAGGAGTTTTGTGATGATTTTGCTACTTCAAGGGTAAGTAAATATTAACCCCAATTTTCTTTTCTATTCTGTTTAGCATGTTGTAAATTTTGATTGCATAATGTTCTCATATTATGAATTTTATGTTTCTGTAAAATAATTAAATTGGGGATCTGATTCCACTTCCGCTTGGGTTTTCACAAACCTTCACAAACTGTATGTACGACTTATCTGATCTTATAACTTGTTTGAATCTTTCTTTCTAGTAAATCATAAATTTGTCTTAGATAGTATTCAAAATTTTGTCAAAATCTTACAACAACTTACCAAACAAAAGCCAATAGAAAAAAGAATAGTGGTATGTTGAGATTGATGCCCTAAATCTCGTGGGTCCTGTAGTTTGTTATTGTAATGTACAAATAATTTATTTTTCCAATTAAATATTAGCATTTTGTTTGAAATTTAGTAGCATTAATCAACAAAATAAATAAACTAATATCCAAGGTTATCTTCTTAAACTTAAACATGTATGTGGAGACATACATGTCGATCATGTTTAAGAGATAACCTAAATAGTTTGTAGTAGATGGATAAGACTGAGTACCTTATCCTGTGACACTAGGAATACGACCTGCTTTATAGTTATTACCATTGTTGTAAAGTCCTACAAATAATCTAATTCTGATCATTCATGTAATGACATATGAGCGGGGGTGTTTGATAGCTTGTAGAATTACAAGCTATTGTAGTATTTTATTTAGAATTATGAGGGTTGATGAGTTGAGTATGCGTTAATATTGCTAAGGATTCATGTAGAATAGTGAGCTTGCGTCGATCAGCACTGAAAGTCCCCATTAACCTTATATCATGCATTATTATACGTCAAAGTGTCTATTTTTGTAGCTATTGCAGGAATCGATCACATGCGTTGATCCCAGACCATCGCAAAGTTGATCACATGTATTGATCTTCATAAAGACTAGTTCATCGCATGGAATGCCACAACTATAGAGTGATAACCTTGATAGAAGGTCGATCGCAAAGTGGGTGGAATGCGTTAATACTTCAAAAGAAACAATCATGAATGCATGCCTTGAGATTTCTGAAAGTATATATCAGATATTCTGACGTGCTGACATTCTCACCTACCGGATTAATGATGGTGACTAATCAGAGTGGGACTACCAATGTTGTCGACGTTTGAGCTCTATAAATAGAGTCTTAGAGCCCAAATTCAAAGCATCTGAGTCTCTGCCTTGGGCAGATTCTTATGATCATGGATGAGAACGTAAGCAAGACATTCTTTGAGAGTTCTTCATTCCCAGAACCCTTTTCGAGTGACAACCGGAGTTCCGCCGGAGATAGAGATTGAGAGAGACTACTCCACCACCCATCCATGGCACCACCGGCAGCCTTGATGTTCATCTGATGGAAGCAAGAGATTGCCTACATCTAGCCCTCCACCTCTCTTCTTATCTCTGTATTGTATTACATTTTGGCTTAAGACATTAATATATTTTGTAATCAATGCATCTCTTTAGTTCCTTCAATACCATCTTCATCATCTTCTTCTTCTTTATCATCTTTTACCTTCATTGCAATGAGTTAAGTGTAGATTGCAAGAGCTATCACATACTCAATCATGCAGCCTAGAGATATGACGCATGTAGCAACCCGCTAAAAGGTGTGTGTTGCACGAGTGTAGTGAACCAATCCTCTTTGCTTAATGTGAGGCTATCGTAATGCTTGTCTATGAGTTGAGTGGCTATAACCAACTGCCCGAAAGGGTATGTAATGGAACTTACTAAGCAAAGTAAGCAA
Organism: Benincasa hispida; assembly: GCF_009727055.1. NCBI lineage: Eukaryota > Viridiplantae > Streptophyta > Magnoliopsida > Cucurbitales > Cucurbitaceae > Benincasa > Benincasa hispida. Next base: position 24,929,467 of record NC_052353.1, on the reverse strand, counting down.
TGTTCCTAGAGATAGGAATAATCTTATGCTCAACGCAACCATGCATTATAGAGATATAAGCATGTGGCTGACCACCGAGAGGTGTGCGATACGTTAGTATGGCGAGCTGGGATTACCCTTGTGACCAAGCTTAATGATGCGGTGAATTTATCCCCTCCACAATTCTATTTCTCCATATATCTTATTACACGTTAATAGTTGTCGCATCTCTACCAATTCTCATAGTCAAACTTCCATTGCTCAGTCTGTTTAGCTAAAAGTTGGAGTAGCACATAGTCAATTAACTTCTTTCTTTTTATTCTTATTCCCCGCCCCAAACGCATTACTTTACAAACATCATTTAGTTACAAGTCCCTATGTTCAACCTCGGATCATCCCGAGAAACTTGCACTCTCGTTATACTCGGCGAGAGAGCAAGAAAACTTGTTATAGGAATGCATGGTCATTGCATACATGATGAACGCATATTGCATACTCTTCAGTCTAACGCATGACCACCAACGCATATAAAAAGAGATTACATTTTTCTCTACCAGTGTTCTATACAAAGAGCGGGGGTTAGTTATTATTTTTATTATTATTATTATATTATTCAATTAAATTAAAATTTTAGTTTTTTAATTTATTTTTTTGAATTAAATTAATGATTCTCTTTCATCATGGAAAGGGGAGTTAGTGCAGGAACGTTTCTTCATCGTTGATACAGAGTAGATCTCTACTTTCTCAAGGTATCATTTCTATGTTTTATTTAATTTCCTCTAAAAAAAATACTCTTCCCCCTCCCAAAATTAAGAGAAGCCCACAAAACTCCCTCTGATTCTCAACCCTATAGAGAATACTGAGGTTTTCATTGTGGAATTTGATTTGTTGTCTTTTGGCATGTTCGTGTTCGAAAGGAGAGATCAAGGAGCTTCGTGACCAAGAGAGGAATCCATGAAAAGTAGTGACTTCAAAGGTTAGTATTTTCTAAACTCTAAATTCTTCTTTTGGTTTCTTATAGCATGTTGTATTTTTTAGAATACATATGATTTCTATCCCTTGAATTTCTGTTCTGTAAAATAATTAAGTTGGGAATCGATCCCCTTTCGTTTTGGATGTTTGCTCATCCTTTCAATATATTACTCGCATAATATCTACTATTCGATTAAAAAAAGCATACGTCTCAGGCAATTTGGCAACGAGAAACCTATTTGAATAAAGGAAAGAACTAAGACAGGTACCGAAGAAACTTAAGATATTAAGCACAACAATTGTTTTCTTTTTTCTTGAAGATAGGTTAAAAGTATAAATCTTCAAACATCAAAGCATATTTTGATCATTTTTTGGTATTAATAAAATGATCATGCGCTTATTTTTTTAGCCAATACATTCATGTGTTTGTTACTTTCAAATTTGATTAGATGTTTTTATATTATTTTTATAATCAACCATTTTTGTTAATGTTAGGGGTGTTTTTAAATTTAGAAAATCGGGTAAATTATTTATAAGTATAGCAAAATATCACTTTATATCAGAGCTAGATTTAGAAATCTATCGATGTCTGATAGATGTCTATCGTGGTCTATCGCAGTCTATCATTGTCTATCACTAATAGACAATGACATTTTGCTATACTTGAAAATATTTTTAGCAATTTACCATTTAAAACAATTACCCTTAATGTCTATGACTTTTAATTTTTTAAGATAGAATGAATTAGGAGCAATACTGACATTATCAAATAAATTATATTAGTGTTGGTTTGATACCCTAAAAACAGAGATATTATTTTAAATGACAAAATTGCTGAAAATATTTATAATTGATAGCAAAATATCTTAGTCTATCTATGATAAAGTGCGATAGACTACTATCAGTGTCTATCATGATCCAAATAGACACAAATAGTAGTATATCGATATCTATTGCAGATAGAAAGTGAAATTTTACTATATTTATAAATATTTTACTTTATTTTCTTATATTTGAAAAAAAAAACCCTATAAACATCATATTATACCTAATTTATAGAAATTACTCTTAGAATTTAATATTTTATTTAAAAAATACCTTTAAACTTAAAAAAAAAAATTTTAAAATGTCATTATTCGTAGTTTTGGATGAAAATCATTAGTCATTTTTTAAAAAATTAACTCTCGAATATTCATAAGTTCTGGAAATTTCCTTAAACTTTTTGTAAAAAAATTAAAGATAGTTACTGTCAATATATAAACCGAAAACCATTAATATCTCATTTAAAAAATACTTTTAAACTTTCAAAAGTTGTAATATTACCCTTAACACTAGAAAAAAAAGCTAAAATTACTTTTCCTATTAGTATATATGGACAAAACCGTTTACATACACCCATCACCTATCTCTTCTACGCTTCATCTTTTTTGCTTCATTCTGTGACCTAACACTTCCACATTTTTCTTCTTTTCTCTCTCTTCTCCAACATCCTCTTACTTCCTTTCTTCTATTCCACAATCACTAAAACTACTCCATTCAGTTAAGATATATAGGTTATAGTAAGAAAAAAGATAACGGTGGAATTTGAACTTAGGACTTAAAATGATTTAACAAGGTTGTATGTTAGTAGTTAAGTTTGTGTAATACATCATTTGAGTTTAATACACAAAAAGAGAGACATATTAAGAATTTTTTTTCATACTTTTGAGGGAAATCAATAGGAGGAAGAGAAAGAAAACATGTGCATTACTAAATTTATACAGATGTTAATCCTTTTTGCAGTTTAAATTAGCCTATTATTTGTTCCAATCATTCAAAAAGGTTTCCTTTATATCGAACATGATATTAATTTATTTTAGAACTTTTTGGAATTTTGTGACATTTTATGTTTTAACTTGAAGTTTTTTGTTTCGTTTAGATGAATGAGAAAAAAATGTGTATCTAGAATGTTAAGTAATGAACCTATCTATATGAATTAGTTTTAAAATGTTTTTTTTTAAAGATAACTTCAAAGAAATTGACTATAATAACGGTAAGACATTTTTAAACTTTTATTTTAAAATGTTAAGGGTGTTAATGCAACTTTTGCATGTTTAGAGGTACTTTTAAAATGAGGTACTAATGGTTTCCATCTATATTACTAATGATAATGGTATTTTTGGACCTTTTTTTAAACTTTAAAGGTATTATTGAAACTTTTGAAACCTCAAAATATTTTTAGAACAAAATATATGGTTTCCATAAAAAAATCGAAAACTTGGGGTATATTTTTCAAACAAAGTACAATGTTTAGAGGTATTTTCCATTTTCCATAATCTAGCATGTTAATATTAAGTTATCAATCATATAGACTTTTGTTTGAAACATTTTTTTTACTTTCAAATTATTTCATAATTATTTCTTTTAGTCTTCAATACTATCTACTATTTTTTTTTAATAGGTAATATTATTATACAATAACAGGAGGATCCAACATCCCGGGATCAAGGCACCACAACAAACAAAGCAACAACAAAGATCGAGCTCTTAATAGAACTAGAGATCAAAAGCCATAGCAAAAGAAAACAGAAATTTCGTCCAGAGAACTAGTCACGAAACAAAACAAACCCAAAAATCGAGGGCAACACCCAAAGAAAACAAAAGACCGAACATAATAATTAAGAAAGAACATTAATAATAATAAAAAAATAAGCTAGAGAATACCAAAAAAATAAGCCCGCCAGGAAACAACACGAGCATGAACCATAGAGACAATAAGACGGAATAAAGCATACGCCATCCTTGGACGGCCTCCATGTAGCCGACGATTCCTCTCCTGCCAGATATAATAAAGAGAAGCACACCAGAAGACTCGAAACAACTTACTTCGTAGCCCCTTACTCGCCCCCACTCGACAAACCCAACTCAGCTCGAGATCCCACCCAGCCACTCGATGGGACGACCCCAATAGACACAACACACCCGACCTTACCTCTCTCTCAAACCCACACTCGAAGAATAAATGATCCCAAGACTCCCAACCCCCCACACACAAGAGACACACACAATTAAATGAGACATTCCACCTCCTAACCCAATCCCGAGTATCCAGCATATCTTATACAGCCAACCAAGCATAAAAAGAGTGTCGAGGAATACCACCCCCAAACGACAGAAGCCGTGCCGAAGACACCCTAGGACGATGATGATGCAAATTCTCCCACGCACTCGCAATTGAAAACCGACCATTAACACTCGACACACACACCCAATAATCCTCACCACTCACCCTAGGCCCTACTGCCTGAATCAAACCCCAAATCTCACGCAACTGACGCGAAGCAGAAGACCACCTCCAACCCCCCTCTCCATTTAGAAAATCTGATAATCGCGCCTCCCTACTACTCGTCGCATTCAAACATCACCCTAGGACTATACGTCTCCAAAATCGCACCCCCAGGCAACCACGGATCCCACCACACAAAACACCTCTTCCCATCACCCACCTTTAAATGAACAAACTGCTTGAATTTATCCCGACAACGAAGGATAGCCCTCAAAAACCAGGATCTCTCAGCCTCACACCGAATCGCCTACAAAGATCGCCCTCTCAAAACATACTCATTCATCCATACCACCCACAAAGAGTCAGACTTAATCAACAGAAGCTAAGGAAGCTTCATAATAGCCGTCTGGTTCCACGACTCCACATGCTTAATGCCCAATCCCCCTCACCTTTTGGTAAGCAAACCTCATCCCAAGCAACCCACGCACCAACACGACCTTCTACCCCTGCCTCTCCACAAATAAGTTCGTAGAAGACAATCAACCTCATTAGAGACATAAGCAGGCAAAACAAAGATGTTAGACCAGAACACCTGAAATGACTGAAGGACAGACTTCACTAACTGCAACTTCTCACCAAACGAAAGTGAACTTACAACCCAACTTCTAATACGAGCAGTAATTCTCTGGATCAATGGAGCGCAATCCACAACCTTAAGACAACCAGCCAACAACGGTAACCTCAGATACCTGACAGGCAAGGAACCAAGAGAAAACCCCATAAAAGATGCAAGCTCCTCAGCCTCAAAAGAATCCACTCCTACAACAAACATAGAGCTCTTCCTCACATTTGCAACTAATCCCGACATCTCTGCAAAATCCGCCAGAACCCTCTTCACAAAATCCAAAGAACCCTGGTCAACTGCATAGAAAATCATGAGATCATCAGCAAAAGCCAAATGAGTCATGCCAACATGTTCACAATGCTCATGGAACCTAAACCACACAGAAGTCTTATTCAGCAACCTCGAAAAAACTTCCATTACCATCACGAACAGAAAGAGAGATAATGGATCACCTAGTATCAGTCCCTTCCTACCCGGGAAATAATCCTCAAGAGATCCATTAATCATCATAGAGAAAGAAGAAGACGTGACACAAGCCCGCACCTAACTAATAAATTGTATAGTAGTACCAATAACCATAAGCATTCCAAACTGAAAATCCCAATTCACTGAATCATAAGCCTTTTGGAGATCTACCTTCAACACACACTGCGGATTCCCCCTATTTAACTGATAACCCCCTACAAGCTCCTAACACAAAAGAATGTTATCAGTAATAGACCTGCTAGGCACAAAAGCAGACTAGTTACCACTAATGAAAGTTGGAAGCCACACCTATAACCTCTCTGTCGAAACTTTCGAAATACACTTATACACCACATTACAATAGAAGATAGGACGAAAGTCCTCCATATGCTCAACACCAACTCGCTTAGGAATAAGCGGGATAACAGTGGCATTAACTCCACAAGGCAAGTAACACGACTAAAACAAATTCACAACTGCATCACAAAAGTCATCACCAACTACACTCCATGTAGATTTATAAAAATCCACTGAGAACCCATCAAGGCCCGGGGCCTTCCCAAACTTCATAAAAAATAAAGCCTTCTGAACCCCCTCCCTAATCACTGGATGACTAAGAGCCTTTACACACTGCCCAGGCCAGTTGAACTGCACAATATCCCCAATCCAAGAAGTAAGATCCCTATACCCCACAGACTGAGACCCCAAACTACCATGGAAAAAATTTATAGCCACTCCCGCCACCCTCTCACGTGAAGACTGTCGATGCCTTCAGAATTAATAACTGAAATCAAATGACTCCTACTATGTCGAGAACGAATGAAGAGATGAAAAAATGCAGAATTCTAACCACCTAACTGAAGGAAATGGAATCCGATATTTCTATGAGTAGCAGAATTAAGATCATTCCAAATTACAATTATGAATGAACAATACAAATTACAGGCGAATAGAAACATGCAGTTATACAATCAATACAGAAACTATAGCATGAAAACTCAAATGAACAAAGGGAAAACTTTATGAATATTTGAAGATGCGTCTCCACGCTTCTTTATGCACGACCGCTCAAACAATAGCAACCTCGAACGCTCGATCTACACGACCGCAACACAACACGAACACTTCGCGCTTGTCCTCAACAATTGCCTCCGCCACGTACTCCTCAACAACAGCCAAAACGACCTCCACAACACCTCGACGGTGTCCAGTTGAGTATAACACCACCAAGAAGGCTACCTTGGTATTCTCGTGTGAGAATCAGGGCTCGATTCAGACTTGGAATGAGGTAGACGAAGGAAGAAACACCGATCGTGTACACGACTGGGCAAGTGGGAGATGGCAGAGACCTATCGTATAGATCAATGTCCAATCTTTAGCTAAAGCTATGCGATCGTCTAGTAAAAGCTATGTGATCGTTTAGTAAATACTATACGATCGTTTAGCTCGCCACTGCATGTTCGTTTAGCTCGCAAAAGCTGTCGTTTAGTAAATCTATATTTACTTGACAACTACCGTGAGATCCTTTTTTGTCGAGAGAAATCTCAAAAAACTTTTTATGAAAAACTTTTCAACAGTTACTAAAATTAGGAAAACCATTTTCCTTTTAACTCTAGTTACCATGAATCCAATAACCACCCACTCAATTGGTTATTAAAGAAAAAGAATTAATTATCTAATAATTATTAATATTATAAATATAAATGATAACCAACTTATCATACTATATTTATAACCTATAGTTTTAATATTTCATCTTATGAAACATATAAAATATAGTTCTTTTTCTATTCCATGGTACTTAATGTAAATCTCATTTACATCAATCCTCCACTAGATGTATCTCATACATTAAACCAATTATATCATATATAATCAAAATACCTCTTGTCAATTTGAACATTTCAAACCAACACCAAGAACTGATCCTCAACTAAATCTATTAAGCTACCAAGGGGACCTTATGGACCTGTAGCTCAAAGCTCCAACGATACATAAATAACTGACTAAACTCTTTAGTCACGGGATCTACCATCCATTAACTGTTAGGCACTCCACTAAAGACCGATAGTTGAATTCTCCTTACCACAGATATATTATGTGTCAATCTTAACCAATCAGAAGTGCGATAACCCTTCACAGATTGCTCGTAAGTACAACTGGGCCAATAACCGTTATGCCCCTATAGTTACATCAGTCTTCTTAAGTACCACTGATTCCTCTAATGAACATAAGTCATAGTCCTACTATGACTTAGTCTTCTCTTCCAAAGAGAAGTTGTGGCCATTATATTCAAGCCTCAGAATCAGCCCTTAAGGGAGCGATCTCTCCACTTATCCCTGCTTCGAGAAATGAGTGAATTCCATCTTGTGGATTGAGTTCCCAGCTCCCAGATCAGACAAGTCCCCAAAATGATAGGCATCTTAAGTTGGCAATCTGGCCACTCTCACCCATACTAATCAAAGGACCGCCCTCAATGGCAGGAGTACCCAAAACACTCAGGATTGAGGTCGTGTCACCTATGTTCGTTTAGGTGAGATGTAAGTCTCTAGTATCAATGGCATTATATACAGAGTCTAGTTATGTCGTGGTCCAGGTTTTATACAAACTCTTTGTATAGGACACCCTCGCTCGCACGTCTTCACATGAATGGTCAGGATCTACCATATGTAATAGTTTACAACACTTGTAAACCTCTACAAAGCGAGCCTTATTCGTAGTGTCACCAGGATTAGGTATCCCACCTTAATCCATATACTACAGACCTATTTAGATTATCACCTAAGGCATGATCCACTTGTATATCACATATACATGCTTAAGTTCACATAAGATAACCAAGGAGCTTTGTTTATAGAGCTTTGTTTATTGGATATGAATAAATGCCAGAATTAAATAACACTTATGTTATTCATTAAACAATGTGTATCTTTACAAAACAATGAAACCCCTAGAGAATTAGGACACCAATCCCAACAATCTAACTCCAACCATCTCACCCGGGATTTTCGCCTAAGTGATGCCTCCTCCAATCTAGCCCCCGACTAGAACACCTCAATGGCTCGGGCAGCCTCTAAACATAATGACTTCGATGAGGGATCCCTCTCAACTGCTACCTGAGCAGCCTCCATAACCTGTCTAGCCACCTACACCTCATCAGACAATAAAGGGATACACCTTCCAAAAGAAGCACGCAAAACCGACTTCAAAGCCCCCAGATTCCTCAAGAAACTTACCATAGAGGAAACCTCCGGACACCTTTTCCACACAGTTGAAACAACATCCATAAAACCATCAAACTTCGCCCGACGGCTAAAATAAGGGAACGATGGCGGAGGACGACTCCTCACCTCACCCCTTGAAACTATAAGAGGACTATGGTTAGAAATCCCCCACAAACCAACTCTAACCTCCGAATAAGGATAAGCCACCATACAGGCCTCATTAACCACACAACGATCTAAACGACGTAAGAGACCATTCCCCCGAAGTTTACTAGTCCAAGTGAACCAGTTCCTAGCACACCCAGCTCAACCAGATCCGCGTCCAACAAAGCCCTATCAAACTCCTCCATCTCTTCTAAACTAGGACAACCACCATAAGCCTCCGAACTATTACGAATAGCATTAAAATCACCCATAACTATTCTATGACACTTCCAAGCAAAGCATACATCAACTAAACTACAGCACAAGTTATGTCTATCCCTCAACAAATCAGAAGCATAGATCGCACCTACATGCACACGAACATTAGATGCAATATCCACCAAGGACCCAAAGATAATCTGATCCCCATTGACATCAGGATGGAATAAAAAACACTCATCCACCACAAAACCCAAATTCTCCCAACTCCACTCAAACTGTAGTTACACACACAAAATTTATGAGACCATATCTACTTTTGGGACCACATTTTCACATGTTAACCATTTCAGCAAAACTGTCACTTGGGTCAAAACGGAGGCCTAACACCAAGGCTTGCTTATTTTATATATAATTCTGATGTGTTTTTAAAGAACGAACTTTTACTTCAAAACTTTGGGAAACTTTGTTGGATTATTTTTAAATAGTAGAGAATTAACACAGAGATTTACATAATTCACTAATAGTGTAGTAGTTATATTCATATGGCAAGGGAAAATAGTTTTTTAGAGAGAATTATTCAGAATACAAAATAAAGATGCCTCCAAGATTAGAGAGTTTGTATAGTGCAATTCTTTAAACCATAAGTTTATAAATGTAAATCAAGCAATGACAAAGATGTAAATAATTCAGTCGTTTGAAATAAGATTCGTACTTGACCGTTTGAAGAACCACGTAATAGATTCAAGATATTCCAACAACGTATAGAATAAATAAATTATATATCTGAAATAAGTATCACATAGTGGTTAAGATATCTATTTTTTTAAATAAAATCGGTGATTATAAAAAAATGTAGGGAGAAAAATGAAAAAGAGTGAGAGAAAGTGAATCTAAATCACTCCCTTCTGGGAATCTTAAATCATTGATCTTCTGGGGTGAAGTCATTGCCTAGGGAAGTGTGAAAATAATTCTAAAATAATTTCAATCATTTCAGATGTGTTTGAGATAAAGATTATCCTAAGAGTATAATAACTACTTTTTGTTACAATAAATATCATTTTCTATTCTCCAAATGTTATAATCAATATTATTTCAAAACTCCTATTTGCTTCAATTTTTACTATTTTACCTTCATCATTTTTTTTATTCTTTGCCTAAAACTAAAATAGTGTACACTTTAAACACATACTATTATAATCCAAACTAAAATAATGTATATTCCCAACACAAATTATAACTCAACTATAATAACTAAATCTTTGCTCTAAATACCCATAACTATTTATTAAAATTGATTATTTATTAATTTATACAAAATCATTTATTTTAAACTTTATTGTCACATGTCTATTTTCCCTCCCATACATTTCTATACTCTTGGTTATTTAAATTGTAAGGAATCTTTATGGGATTCTGGATTGATTTGATTGTAATTTTGTTTTCATTATTTTAAACAATGACACTTGAGAGATAATTTTTAAAAATTATTTCTCTCACCTCTTCTTTCTGTCCTACCACAACATAATATCATAGCACTATTCTTTCAATCATAATACTACAATAGTACATATTATTCTCATTTATTATCTTACACATCTTAAATAAAAACCAAGTAAAAAATGACAAGTTAGACATATATATATATATATATAGTACAATTGATGATAGAGGAATTTGAATCATAGACTTTGTAGTTACTAGCACACTCGGATACCAATTGAATTATATTTAGTTTGACAACATATATTTTTTTTAGTACATTAGAAGTGAGAGATGTGAACCATAGATCTTTTTCTTGCATGCAGATCTCAACTTGGTCGATACTTCAGTGAATTGGAGTTTTACAAATGACAATTGCATACAAATCTTAAACTGAATGATTTTATTAATAAGTTGACACCTTTTAAAATGTTATTTTGGTACCTGTATTCTTATAGTTTTTCTATTTTAATTCCCATGCTTGTAAAGGTTTAATCGTAATCATTATGTTTTAAAAAAACTCAAATAAAATCCCACCGTTAAATTTGAGATTAGTTTAAAGTTAAAATAAGATGATATGTCAGATAGGGTGATTTTTTCTCTCCTCTCAACAATTTTCTGTCTTCCCTTCTCTAATTCTTTTGACTTTCTCTCTCCTCTCACTTCTCTTCTTCTTGAAACACTAAATAATGAGAGTTGAAACACTAAATAGAAAGATGTATGGTTATAGTAAATTCAAAAAATAAATAGAAAAGAATAAAAAAAAAAAAAAAAAATGTAATCACGTGTTGATATGATTATTTTAAAGAAGTCATGGGAAGAAATGTGGTAGGTTTGTTTATTAGTGAAAATAGAAAGGAGAAGGGAAAATGAGGTTGGGATGTGCGACTACAAAAAGAGGGGGAAAGAATAATAAGAAGCAAAGTATATTGAAGAATAGATGGAAATGGGAGAAGGGAAAAAAGAAGAGATAGTGGTTGTTCCTTTTCCAGATGGACAAGGACACATAAACCCCATCCTCCAATTCTCCAAAAGCCTTGCCTTGAAAGGACTTAAGGTTACTGTCTTACATGTTCTCAACACCCATGAAATCACTGACCACAAGAAACACAGGGACATGGGCGTTGGCGACTCGTCCATGAAGATCGAGGTGGAGTACAGGCCTCGAGTCCCCTACAAAGGGGGAGATCCAGAGTCCGAGCCGATGGAGTCGTATATGCAACGTGTGAAGACCTCCATTTGCTTCCACTTAGGGAACTTGCTCGACCAACGTCAGATCTCCAATTCTCCAATTGCTTGTGTTGTGTATGATTCTCTCATCCCTTGGGTTTTGGATGTGGCTGCTGGATTTGGCCTCTCTGGGGCTCCCTTCTTCACTGAATCGTGTGCTGTTAATGCCATTTTTTATCACATAAACCGTGGTTGGCTGAAGATGTCAAATGTTATGCCTGACGAAACCCCTATTTCTCTTCCTGCCCTCCCACTTCTTCAAATCACTGACTTTCCTTCACTCATACAAAATCCACGCCAATATCCAGTCTTTCTTAGCTCCATGATTCACCAGTTCTCTAACCGCCCTCGTTGGATGTTCATCAACACTTTCCATGCCTTGGAGCCACAAGTAAGTTCAATCCACTTACCTTTCTCCTTAATCTCTCTCAGACTTTTCTTCTTACTTTTCAAAAGCCATAGCAAACTTTTAAAGTTTTTGTTTTTTAAATTTAGCTAAATATTTTTATATTTCTTTGAGAAAGATAAAACTCAATAGTGTGAGAACAAGCACAATTTTCAAAGACTTAAAAAGAAAAGGTACCTGATTTTCCAAAAAAATCCTTAATTTTTAAATTTTTAAATATTCCTAAAAAATAAATAAGTACCTATCTAACAAAATTTTAAAAAAGAAAGTAAGATTTCAAATATATATATATTGTAAAATGTTTTAACTATTCCACAATAACAATTTTTCTTTTATTTGTTATAATTATCTTTCTAATTAAAAGTTTCTCTGCATAGATTCAACAATAGACACATTAATAGATTAATACAACTTTGAAACTTCAATAATTTTAAACAAACATTTGTTTATAAATTAAAATTAGAAAAAAGGAGACTTACAAAAAAATCATTAACTCATATACTATAGGTACGCTTCGAGTGCGATGCAGTACGCTCCACGTACTCTCCTATTCTAGTGACGTCAAGGAGGAAACCGGACATTTCGCAGATCTGTATTTGCATAACAACAAAGGTTAGAGGCCTATGATCCAACAATTAGCGCATGCATCTAATAAAATCAATGTGAGAAGAAAAGAATAATAATAGTGGTGTGGACTCTAAAAGAGAATACATAATCTCGCGTGGTTTACGTGTCATTCGCAAATCTCCGTTTTGAAGTCGATATCAGCTTGGACTGTATTGTATTACACTTGATCTTTCCATAGAGATCGAAACAATGGTAAAGAAACTACGTTGGCAATGGGCCTTCCAGGTCTGTCAATATTTTTAGAGCTGTAACCCTAAATCATTTCGGTGTCAATATTAAAGAGCCTTGAAGCCCAAAATATGCTTCCAAAAGCCTTCTTTGAAGAGACGAAAGAGATGGGGATGTGGTGAAATGGTGCTCCCAAGTCCAAGTTTTGGCTCACAAATCAATTGGGTGTTTTGTCACTCACTGTGGCTGGAACTCAGTCTTAGAGGCTATTACTTGTGGGGTTCCCATGGTATCAATGCCTCAATGGACTGACCAAATGACTAATGCCAAGTTTGTGGAGGATGTGTGGAAGATTGGTGTGAGGGTTAATCCAAAGCAAAATGGGATTGTTAGGAGACAAGAGATTGAGTTGTGTATTAGGAAAGTTATGGAGGGAAAGAAAAGCCTTGAGATTAGACAAAATGCAACTAAGTGGATGAAACTTGCAGCTCAAGATCAAACCTCTGACAACAACATTGATGATTTCGTGACACAACTTACAAATCGTGTTATATGATTTTTCTTTTTGATGATATGTCAACATTGTATGTCGGTGAATACCATTGGAGTGTTTCTACTTAGAAAAATGATAATCATATTATGTTTCACATTTATTGTTTAAAGTTTTGGAGATTGTAAACATATGTTTAGATTGTGATATGTATGAGTTTGTTAATAAGTCTAGTGTTTCAATTCTAATATGTTAAACGTGGATTTATTAAGTGTATTTGGTTGGCGTACGAGCCCAGATCTGTACGCATATAGGAAATTAAATATCAAATAATAAGCAGGACGAAATTTTATTTAAAGGGGTGGAAATTTAGAAAAAAAAAATAATAATAATAATATAAATAAATAAATTGGAAATTGGAAATTTATTCATTATCCAAAAGATAATGAATAAGGGATGCGAGCGGCAGCGAGAAACTGGGAGAGAGCGAGAGCCACACCAGCGAGAAAACTGGAGAAAACGAGATTCTGAGAAGGGGGCTGCGCGATCGAAGGAAGAATTGGAGAGCGAGAAACCCAGCGAGCGATGCTAGCGAGATTGAGGCTGGCGAGAGTAGAAAGAGCGAGATCCCTGGAGAGAGGCGAGATTGAAGGAAAATTGGAGAGAGCGAGAATTGTAGCAAGGCAGTTGGAGAAAGCGAGAGTAAAGAAAGCTATTCTTAGCGAGACAGTAGGAAAGAGCAGGAGCGAGCGCGAGCGCGAGCGAAAGCGAGAGGGGCGAGAGCGCGCGAAGAGCGGGAGCGGGAGCGGGAGCGGGAGCGAGAGCGAAAGAAGAGCGAGAGCGAGAACGAGAGAGAAAGCGAGAGCGAGAAAGCTGGAGAGAGCGAGGCGGAAGAGAAAATTTGAGAGCGAGAGTGGAGAGAGCGGGATTTCCAGCAAGAAAGCTCCAGAGTAAATTCCTAGCGAGAAAACGGGAGAGAGCGAGAATTTAAGAGCAGAGTGAGCGAGATTTGGACAAAAGCGCGAATTATGCGTTGAATTTGGCCACGATCTTATAGATTATACATGGAAAAACCCTAAAATTGAATACAAACAAAGAATGATGACGTAAGGGCAAACGTAGCCAAAATTAGGTGTCTTATTGAGAGAAATCCATAAACCATAAGTAATTTTAAAGAAGCCACCTGTACGATGATTTGTCATACTGAGAAGAGCTGAAAACTACTATAAATAGGACCCTTTGCGAAGATTTAACCCATTCTCAAACAAATCTCAGTAACATAGTATCGTGTGGAAAAAGTAAGTGTGAGTGAGGAAGTTCTGTGAAGATTAAAAGAGAAAAAGCTCGGGTAAAGTGCTGCCCAAATTTTTCTTTTGATTTTAAAAAGGGAAAACTCTGGTGATAAAATCATAAAGAATAAAAGGAATAATAGATCACAGTCAAGGTAAGTATTTTATCTCACCCTCTCTTTAAATGTTCTATGGTAGTGTACCTTTATTATATTGCATGGTTATGTTAATTGTTATATTGCATTACATGTTTAGAACACGTTTCTCTACAAGGGACCCCATGCATTATGTTTGTTCACGATTACGTTAAAACCAAGTTTTAATTAGGTGTAAGTTATGCTTCCAGTCTAATCTTATGGTTATGCTAATGGTTGATGTTGGATGCGATTCTAGCCCTACTGACTGCATGACCCGCTAATCATCAGATGGGTTAGTTCCGCTTAAGTCCTCATCTTCTTATCAGGGCGGAAAGATTTATTGTTGGAAGCATAACGTTTATGCTAATGGTTGATGTTGGATGCAACACTGGCCCTACTGACTATTAATGACCCGTTAATCATCAGATGGGTTAGTTTCCGCTTAAGTCCTCATCTTCCTATCAAGGCGGAAAGATTTATGTTGGAAGCATAACGTTTATGCTAATGATTGATGTTGGATGCGACTCTGCCCTACTGACTGCATGAACCCGCTAATCATCAGATGGGTTAGTTTTCGCTTAGGTCCTCATCTTCCTATCAGGGCGGAGAGATTTATGTTGGAAGCATAACCGACCACCACATGTTATTATACGTTTTCGGTCCCAATCATATGTTTTCATGACATGTTGCTTGTGATTGTGCATTTGGTCACTACCCTACGTGAGAACTACTTACTAGTAGGTATATTATGTACTCATCCTATATTTTTACAAACTTTGTAGGTAAGACACAGCGATAGAGGGCAGAGTTGGACGTCGTTCAAATGGCCAACCATCAAACTCACTATTATAGGCACATGCATTTTGTACCACCACGCTATGTTTTATGGATCCTGGTGTTTTATTAATAATAAATTTTCTATATAGTTTTTTCTATCTAATTAATAAAATTTAGATATGTTCTTTGAAATTTCAACCAAAACTCATCTCATGATAGAAAAAGTCTAAGAATGCATGTCGGTAGCAGTCGGATCATAAGGTTTAAGGATCCGGACGTTACAGTTGGTTAATTGGAATTTGTTATAAATAATAGCTAGATCATTTATGTCTTAATAATTTAATTGAAGTGTAATAAAAACTATATATTAAAGTATAAAAAGTAGGAAAATTTTCATAAATAGAAAAAATATCAAACTACTTAAAGAAATAAAAAAATAAAAAAATAAAAAAACTAATAGACACTACTATTCAACGTCTATCAGTGATAGACTCTGTATCAATTTCTATCACTCTAGTATCAATGATAGACTTCTATTAGTTATAGTACTAATAAATACTGATAGACTTCTATCAGCCTCTGTCAATTTGTATCACTGATAAACACTGATAGACTTCTATCAGTGTTCTATCAATGATAAGACTTATATCAATTTCTATCACTATAGTATCAATGATAGACTTTTATCAGTTTTTAATATTGATAGATACTGATATACTTCTATCATCCTCGATCAATTATAGACTTCTATAAATTTCTATCACTAATAGACTTCTATCAGCATTCATCAGTGATAGACTTGTATCAATTTGTATCATTATAGTATCAATGATAGACTTCTATCAGTTTTTAATATTGATAGACACTGAATATACTTCTATGATCATCGGTCAATGATGCATTTCTATCAATTTTCTATCACTAATAGACACTAATAGACTTTTATCAGCGTTCATCAGTGATAACAGCTTGTATTTTTTTTCTATCATTATAGTATCAATGATAGACTTCTTATCAAATTCTATCATTGTTAGACTTCTATCAGCCTTTGTCAATGATAAACTTCGAGCAATTTCTATCACTGATAGACACTACTAGACTGCTATCAGTGTTTATCAGTGATAGACTGTTTAACAACTTCTATCACTATAATATCAATGATAGACTTCTATAAATTTTATCACTGATAGACACTAATAGACTTCTATCAGCCTCTATGACTGATAGACTTCTATCGATTTTTATCGCTGATAGACACTGATAAAATTCTATCAACGTCTACCAGTATCTTTCAATGATAGACTTGTATCAGTTTCTATCACTAGTAATTAATGATAGCTTATACGTTTCTTCTATTATGTACACTGTGATAGATTTCTATTAGCCTCTATCAAAGAAGATTAAATTTTGTTATTTTATGTAATAATTTTCCTTAATTTCTCTTCTTTTGAAAATCCCTTTTTTAACTTATATAAAAGTTTATGTTTTTTTATTATTAATATTGTTAGGTAGCAACTGTTTTAAGAATAAATATAATCAATATTCAATATATTACCAATCTAATTTTATTCCCATAATTATTTCATAGGAAATAAGTATTTGATTGTTCATGAAAATCTTTTTAGACTGTTTATCAAAGCTGTGTGAAAATATAGAGATGACTTTATACAAATATATTCAAAATGAAATTAATTATAAAAAGAAATATTATCAAATGTTTATTTAATTATTTCCTACTTACTATTGAAATATGAAGCTATGGCGCTCTTTAACGGTTTGGGACGAAATTGATTTTCAAATCTCGGCTCAAGGTTATGCACGAAAAATAGTAAGTAACAAAACAATGGGCCTATCATAAATATCACAAAAATAGATGTCTAATTTCTTAGTGTCCTAAAGTCACATTTCACTTTTATTGTCATGTGCTTTGTAATAATTCAATTTGGTGTCCATTTGTAAGTTCAAAATTCGTCTTGCCACTTTGTCTATAAATAATGGCATTTGATGGATCTCAAAGAATGTACATTGGCGAGAAATCCACTTCAAAGTTCCATTAATTTTTCAATATTTTCCAATTTTATAATTTTAGGTATTTTATGATTTTTGGTTATTTTATTTTATATTTATATTATATTATATTATATATTTATTATTATATTATATTTTCTCCATATCCATGTTCCTGTCGTGCTCCGCACATATTCCACAACGTTCCTTTCAGCACGAGCCTCTCCTGTTGCTTCCATTGCTAAAAGGTGGTTGGGTTTTTCTTCTTCTTTGTATAATTAATAAATTAAATGTTATTTTGCATATTTAGTACATATTAAATTTCTAATATAAACGTAATATTTTGTGATGGTGTTGGGCATAAACAATCCTTACGAAATTAGAATTCACAATCCTTAATATTAATGAAAATTATTTTTGTCATAGATGGTCGAAGTCGAAATTCATATGGATGCTATGAACTTGGAAGAAACAATTAAAGAAGGAGAATACGACATCCAGTTAGGACAAAGCAAAAGCTATAATTTTCCTTCATCATCATCTCTAATGAGTGATTAAAAATGAAATATCTTACAATAAAAGATCCTTGTACCTTGTAAAAAATTGAAAGAAAGGTATGATCATCAAAAGACAGTTATTCTTTCTATCTATGTGTATCTCTTTTGAGGCTTTGGATTTATTAGTAAGTAAGTGAATAACATTCTACATTATTTAAATTCTGTTCTAAATTGTTTTATGCGGAGGAAAAATTACTGATGTTGATATGTTAGAGAAGACATTTTCTACATTCATGTCCAAAATATGCTCCTACAGCAGCGATATCGAGAGAAATGTTTTAAAATATGAAGTAACATTCATGTCTTCTCGTGGCCGAATAAAATAACGAGTTATTGATGAAGAATCACGAATCTCGACCAATGAACAATACCCATTCCTGAAGTGAATGTTGTGAATGTTAATAATCGTGGTCGAGGTTGTGGTCGTGGTAGAGGAAGAAATAATTATTTTCATGGTCATTCTAATCATTTAAATTTCAAAAAAACCACAAAAAATGGGGATCACAAAGGAAAAGCTCCACAATATAAGAGTCAAAAAGTGTTGAAATAAATGTTTTCGATTTTATGATGACTCCTTGGTATCAATTGATGTGTATCAGATGGTGGTGTATGCGTTGTACATGCAAGTTTTCTTCCCAAAATCCAAGTATAAATCCTACTAGGTTGCCTGGTAAGCCCATGGTCGAACACAGGGACTATGGAGACAGTATGCGACGGTGATTTCTGATTTCTTTGCGGTGACAAATAAAACAATGAGTTGGTTGGTATGTTGTTTAAGGTATATATTCTATGCGGCGAAATTGGAAAAGAGTTCATAACAACGAAAGTTACAATGAGTATGCGGGGAACGGGTTGAGAAAGGGATTTAGCTAACACTTCCAAGATTGCGTTCAAGTTATGTGATCATGCTATAACACATACAACAACAAGTCATCTTCAATGCAAATGCTATAGCTCCTAGTTTGGACACATCGATGTATACGATGATGTCTATAGGACTTACGTCTAACTCTATTCTTGCCTATGCGATGATGAATGACACAAACATACACAAGGCGACCGCATACTACCATAACCTATTTCTAGGGTGCATGCGATGCATGTTAGCAAACAGAACTTATCTCTAAGTTTTCTATCTCTTGCTTATGCGGTTCTAATCTAACTTTTCTCAAACCTAGATTCTACCTAGCTCTCTCAAGTCTAGGTTCTTTCTTTAGACTCTCTCTCGAGTAACTCTAAAGGGGTGATGGACGCATACATAAGACAAGATGATCGCATAAAATGAGGAGTCTTAAGTCATGCTAGCTAAGTGCTTCTCAACACCATTCGGAAGTTTAGTTACTCACGCGTAAAGTAAAAAAAGGTGAACAGATGTAGAGATGCAAGTTCTATTTTATAAATGAAATCAGAATACAGAATGACAATGGGAAGTAAGGATAGGGTCTCGTAGCAATGTCTTGCTTCCCAAGGCTTTATACACTGTGTTTTTTCTCTACTCTTGCCCAAAAGAATATTCTTTCTTTCGTAAGAGTCGGCCCTCTCTCCCGTTCTCAATGCTTCTCGACACTCTCTCGAGCTGACCAGGAACTATCTTCCAGCGTCTTTTCTCTTCACTCGCCTCCGCCTCTAAGTATATAAAATTACAGACTACGACTATCTATGTATATAGCGGAAACAAACTCCAAAATTCTAACTGTTCAACTCAAACTCTTTAACGAAGATGGCCTTCGGTATTTATAGAGCTTCAAGGTGAAGAGTTTTTCTCTCAAATGATTGCACTGATGGGATGTCATTAAATCTCTGTCTGATGCGCCGATTAATTATCACCGAAAAGTTGAGTGTACTTGCTACAGTGCATCGTTAATGACTTGTCAACTAAATTCGGATTCGACCGTCATCAACTTTCTATCCCATCGTTATTCATTAAGATTTCACCTTACTGATGCGTCCTTCTATGGCTCACCTTCTTGAGCAGATTTTTGTGAATGCATACGATCGCATAGCTTTGCGGTCGCAATCTTTTAATGCATTCGGATGCTGAATTCCTTGGATCGCAATTTTGCTTGCCAACGCTTTCCCTGCACGACAAAATATATATAGCTCTAGTTATGCGATAGACGCATGCGATCGACATGCGATTCGATCACAATGTCTCAACTTAATGCTTTTGGACACGATTTTACATATTTTTACCGTTGCAATCCTACATTGTTTTATATCTTTGCGTTGTATAATAACGTGCATTTCTCCTCTCATCAGTCCGCTACTTTGTACGTCAAAAATACTTAGTTGACCTCTATCAAGCCTCCTTGAAAAAAAACGAAAAAATGTGGAAGTAAATTTTACATACAAGGATAATAACATATTTGACTCATCCCACATGACGAATTTGGATGTGACAGACTTCTTTGAATCTCCTGAGGAGATGATTGACACAGTTGGTAGAACATCAAGTATTTTTCTTTAACTTTAAGAATATCTAGACTTAATGTTTTGTTTTCTTGTATTTATCTTCATGTTTTTTTTAAGTAGTTTTTGTAAATTTTAAATGTTGTTTTTCTTATTGTAATTATTTTCTTTTAATGAAGAAACATGGATCATTTTCGATGTTGGGTGTTTTAAAAATGAGCAAATAATATATATGTCTAGCAGATAGTGAAACTACACACACAATACTTACAAATAAAAGATATTTTTCCAAATTGACAATGTTGAAAGAAAAGTAAATACAATATCAAGTTGTGCAAACTTGATCGAAAGTTTTGGAAAATAAAATATTATTTTGCCCAAATGAACAAAATTTACAATTGACAATGCATTGTTCTCTAGCCAATCAAGAGAAATCTTCTAGGTTTTAAAGATATCCGTTGCAATGGTTATCATATTGAGACTGATTAAGAATATTGTGGAATATCTATATATTATCTCTACTGTCTAAAATGAAAAACGTATATTGGAAAAATTGTCTATTTTATCTTATGGATTGTATTATACATATATACTATTGAAACATATGCAATAATGAACCTGAAGTTCATAAATCCAGACATATTTACAATTTGGCATGACCGATTGGGTCATCCAAGATCTATAAGGATGAAGAGAATTTTTTAGAATTCAAATGAGATCAATTGGAATCAGAAGATTCGTCAATCTAATGAATTATCATGTGATGCTTGCTCTCAAGGCAAATTAATGATTAGACCATCACTAGCTAAAGTAGGAAATGAATCACTTGTATTTTAGAACGAATTCGTGGTGATATATGTGAAACCTATTAACCCTACCAAGTGGATCATTTAAAAAATTATGTTATTAATAAATGCATCTAGTAGATGGTCAACATGTGTTTATTATCAAATCGAAATCTTTCATTTGCAAGATTACTTGTTCAAATAATTTGTTAATAGCACATTTTCTGATTAAACAATTAAATCATTCGTCTTGATAATGCTAGTGAATTTACATCCTAAGCTTTTGATAATTAATATATGACAATCGAGATAAGTTTTGAACATCCTGTAGCTCATGTTCATACACAAAATGGTTTAGCAAAATCATTCACAAAACGTTTGCAATTAATTGCAAGAACATTACTTATGAGAGCTAATCTTCCTTTATCTGTATGAGGACATGCTATTTTGCTTGCAGTGTCACTTGCATGCATTAGGCCAGTAGCTTATTGTAAGTACTCGCCATTACAATTAGCTTATTGTCATGAGCCAAATATTTCCCATGTGAGAATTTTTGGTGTGTAGTATATGTTCCAATTGCTCCACCACAACACACTAAAATGGGTCCTCAAAGGAGGTTAGAAATATATGTTGGATATGATCCCTATCAATTATTAAATATCTTAAACCCCTGATGGTGATGTATTTATTGTACGATTTGTTTGATTGTCATTTTAATGAGATAAATTTTTCCAACATTAGGGTGAAGAATTAAGAAATTGGAAAAAGAAATTATCTGGAATGCATCGTTATTGTCTCATTTAGATCCCTGTACAGATCAGTGAACATGAAGTTTAGAAAATAATTCATTTGCAACATATAGCAAATCAATTACCAGATGCATTTATAAATGCAAAGAAAGTAACTAAGTCATATATATCAGCACTACATGTTCCATAAAAAATTGATATCCTAACACAAAAAGTTGTCGTTAATGAGTCTGAAATACGCCAGAAGATGGTAGACCAGTGGATTCAATGATGAAAATCTCAAAAACGAAAATATTAATAGTAAAAAAGACTTGGTTGTGGATGTAAATACCCATGAAGAAATCCTCGACATGACTAGTGAGGAAAGTGAAATACCTAAAGATAATAATGAGAATTCTATGAACTATGTCATGACAGGAAAAATATGGAATCAAACTAATGTAGTTATTGACAACATTTTTGCATATAATATTGCTCTTGATATTATATCTGAAAATGAGGATGCTGATTCAAAATCTGTTGAAGAATGTCGACATAGAAAAGATCGGGACACGTATACAACTAACGGTTGTGCAAAATTGACTGTCTGATTGCATAACAGAAGGAATAATATCCCTCCATCTTGGAATTACTATAACATAAGTGGGACCACAAGACCGGAGTCAAAGATCTGCACCTATAAATACCCCATTGATTCAGAGAAAGATATGCTACTTGATACGAGGCTAAGTGCTACTAGATTGTAGAGAAAAGGCTGAGTTGAATGCTTAAGAGAAGAAATGCAAGAAGAATACGAGATAAGGCCGAGAGGTGAATCTCAGATCCAACCTACCAAACCTCCCGATCGGAAGCTCTGTGCAAAGATCCCTGCTACCGGTAGAGCAAGCCTGAGAGGGAAGCTCTTCTACCATCAAATCCATCCTATCCGGCAAGCAGATCTTCATTAAATCATGCCAATACATTGGCACTTTTTTGTATCTGTTCTATCTCTCTTTCATTGTATATTTCATGTTTTCTTTATCTCTTCATTCACACACCATGTATCAACACTTAGTAGAAATATTAAATGTTTCGATAAATTTCATTTACCATTCTCTGTCTATTTCATTCACCCACCAATCACTTTCTCCATAATGTCTTTTAAACCCTGATGAGCAATATGAATCACTAAGAACTTAATCTGTATTAAAGATATAAAATATGTTTAGCTAAAGCATGCTAGACGACATCTTCACCTGTGAGACAAGAAGTGAAGGTGTCATTCTAATCTATCGGAGAAGGTCAAGAGAATGCGTTAACTAAAGCGAGTAGTACTTCCAGACATGGAAGCAACCTTGCATTCATTACGTTAGTCTCTGTTTCACCACAGACATGTGGAGAGCGCGGCCGATCACTGAGAGGTGTACGCCCAGAGAAGAGCGGAACAGTATTTATACCTTCGATCCAATTAAGAACTTGCGTTGTTTGTATTTTTTGTCTTTCTCTTTCTATTCTGTTCATAAGACTTGTCACCGCATCCCAAGTCTTTGCATAACTTTTACAGCCAGCCTTAATCCAAGCATCTTGTACATGAAGTCTGTATCTTGTATCATCTAGCTTAGGTTTACTGTATTTTTATGTTTTTATCGCATCTTTACTACTTTCCTTTATTTTATTGCAATTTATATACTTATACAAACTCATTTTTAAAGATTGAAAACTTGGTCACATATATCATGAATGTACCACCATAACCTAAACCAGTCCCCGTGTTCGACTTCAGATCACACCGAGAAACTTGTGGTGAAATTACACTTGGTTCCATCATAAGAAAACTTGTGACAACGCATGGCATACTACATGAACATCCATAATTAACGCATAACTAGAAGTAGTATCGCATCATTGTGAGCAATTTATATCATCAATTCAAACCCATTACAATGACCTAGTTAACTTGACCTTAATCCTGAGCTGACTATGAACTCATATTTGTTCGGGTATCCTTTGATCTGCAAATGGTGAGAATAGTTCAACAGCACTACTCAATAAGCCTCTCATTTTGGAGATAAGACTGGATAAATAGCTAGGAACATAGGGTGCAAGAAGGAATTCACTCCTACCCGATTAGGGTTAGCAGAGAGATTGTTCCCTTAAGTGTTGATTCTGGGTCTTGAACAAAGGGTCCACCCTCTCATTGGCCTGAGAGGGACTCGATTTGTTGATTGGATCACAAATCAATTGTTCATTAAAGGATTAGTGGGACTTAAGGAACAAGAGGTAGTTTCGGAGGTAAAACAGAGATTTGACTCAGCCGTTATTACGAACAACCTATGAAGGATTAACTTACTAATCATGGTTATATCGAGTGGACATAATATATTTACAGTGAAGGGAGTTCAACTATGGGCTTTAGTGGAGCGACCCATTAATTAATGAATGGGGGTTAATTCGGTCTAATGAGTTTAGCCAATTAATCTTGGATCGTTGGAGTCCATGATCTGTAGGTCTGCGAGGTCCCCCTACTAGCTCATTAATGGATTAGCTTTAGTGTAGTGTGATAAGTTAATTTGAAACGTTCAAATTAAAATTAAATGGGATTGGAGAATTAATATTTAAATATATGAAGGTGAAATTGTGTAAAATTAATTTAATATTTGATATTAAATTAATTAGAATTATTTCAATTGTTTAAATAATTATTTATTAATTTTATTAAGAAAATTAATTTATGAAATTAATTTTGTAAAATTAATAATATTTTCAATTTTATAAAACACATTGATTTTTGAAATCCATTAGTTGAAAAAGAAGAAAAACACATAAATGGATTAGTTGGTTTTTCATTCATCTTCTAATTGCTCACCCATAACCCGCCATCTTAAGGCTTCAATTACTCCAAACATGAGCTGCATCTCATGCAGCCATCTTCATTGCATGATAGTCTGCAATATATTGAGAAGATTGGAGTGAATTTGAGGCATGCAATCAGTAAAATTTTTGTTGAAAAATTCATGTGAATAAGGTGTTCTTCTATTAGGTTGTTGTTGTGAGCTTTTTTCCAAATTTCCTTAATTCAAGCTTATTTTGAGTCCCACAACTAAATCTAAAGCTCTAAAAGGATAGTAGGGAAGATCTTGAGGTGGTCTACAACGAGATTTTGGGAGATTTGCAGCTGGATATCAAGTTTTGAAGAAGTTCTACAAAGGTATGACTTGAAACTCATTTATTATTACATAAGCATGTTTTAGTTTCTGCCAATATTAATGAATTAGAATGCTTATTAATCCTTATCGCTTCCATTGCGTGATGATACAATCCCACAGTTTATATCTTTCTCAATATTTGTAAAGAGACTTTCCTACAACTTGTTTAATCCCATATATTTCTTTTCTAATATTGTGTTCTTTGGATGTGGGGAAAATTTTTTCTAAGAAATTCTTTTTCAAACAACTCCAAGTAGTAATGGATCCCACCGACAGGTAATATCACCAATCTTTGGGCACATCCTTCAAGGAGAAAGGAAAGGCTTTAAGACTGAGTTGCTCTTGTGTTACCCCGTGTGGGTGCATTCCATCACATACTAGATAGAACTCCTTCATGTGTTTATCCGGTTCTTTGCCAGTTTTCCCTTTGAATGTGGGTAGGAGATGTACAAGCCCCAGCTTGAGTTCAAATGGGATGGTCATCATCAGATATATGACGCATAATGGTTGTTGATTATAGTCCGGCTCTGCTAGTTCTCGCAAGGTTTGTTCCCTTGCTTCTCTCATGTTGTTTGGTTGAGTTGGTTCCTCTTCTTGTTGCCTTAACTCTTCAACTTCTTGTTCCCCTCTTGTTTTTTTCCTTCGTAGTCTCCTCTACTCAAGATCAATGTCTACAATCAAATCACAAAGTGGACTTCGAGAGGAATGGGTCATGCGCAAAAGTAAATTTTAATCAAACTAACTATTTTTGGAGTTTATTATTTCTCTTTTTTTTCTTTTTTAAAGGAATTCAAAATTCTAATAAGCCAACTACATGGCTCTCCGGCAACGGCGCCAATTTTTTCGAGATAAAATCGATGTCATTAATTCAATTTCACCCGAGACAAATGAAATTTATAATGCTCAAGCAACAACAAAAACTAATACGTAATTATAACGAAAGCAAGAGGTCGATCCATAAGAAACCTCTATTGATTGGCAAGAATTGACTTTTGAATGCAAATTGTGGGAGGTTTTGTTGATTTTAAAGAAACTAAGTAAAAGTAAAATAAGAATTGAAATGAATTTTTGGTAATGAAAGTAATGAGAGAGATTATTAAAGAAAATTCAATGGAAAAAGAATCTTGGGATTTTATGTAGATTAAGCTAATTCTGTCATAGACTTAATAAAATTTATGGAATTAAATTGTTCCATAGTTCATTAAAGCTAAGCCCTATTGCCCTAATTAGCCAATTAACCAATTAGCCCTAATTTAGTTCATAATTGCTTCCTAAAGATATTCCACAATTAATCTCTTAATTGCATTAATTTCTTGGGTTTTCTTAACTATAACATTCTTGAAATTCAAAAGACTAGAAAATTAAGCATGATTATATGAATGTTCTAAACAAGTGGATTCTCTCAACAAAATAGGAAAAGAATTTCAAACCTTCAATCAAAATCACTAGTTCTTGCAATCTAATTACAATTTTGCTATAGAGCCATGTAATTTTGCATATAAAAATAAATTAAATTTGAGTCGTCAATTCATTTTTAACTGATTTTATTAACATACAAAAAAAATTCAAGAACAACAAATTACAAGAAGAAATTTAAGGAAAAGCCTCAAGAACTAGCTACTCTAACATAATCCCCCAGAAAGAAACTTACCTTCTCATGGAGAAGAAAAATCTTCAAGAAATCCATTGAGTCTTGCATTAAAATGTACAAAGACTGAACAAAATTAACAGAATCTCTCAAAAAATTACAAAGAAAAGCTCTCAAGTCTCGTAAAATGGTGTCTCTCTCTCCCTGAAAATCTGGAGTATTGAAGCATTTATCTGATGAAGGTCGTAGCGTCGCGACCATAGGCTGACACTGACTCCGACGCTCGATTACGCTAAGGCGTGCGCGCTTTTTATTTTTTCGTCAATGTCCAAAGCGTTGCAACGCTGGGTATAGCATTGTGATGTTGCCCTATTTGTGCAGCTACTATCTTCCAGCGTTGAGGAAAGCGTTGGACTTGAGAGCATTGTGACGCTCCAAATGTTGTATGAGACATGCTGATTTGGATCATTTAAGGGGTAGAATGGTAATTTTTCATTGCCTTTTCTTCTTAGTTAATTCTTTTGCCTAATTCGACTCTAAATTTCTCATAATGACTCCAAAAGTGTCGGATTGGATTTTGTTGGAGTTTATTCCCTAAATCTCATAGGGTCCTATAGTTTGTAAACATTGTTGAGCAAACTCTTTATGTATTAAATAAAATATTTGATATTTTATTCATTGTCTAATAAAATATATGATATTTTAGTTGCATTTGAAGAATCTCTTAACGAAGAGTTCCATGAGCGCGTTCGGATCACTCCAATTTCACAGTGACCGAAATACATCAAATATGTTCAAACGCACAGTTATGCAAACAAACAGTCAATTAAAGGCATGCTTTGAACAAGAAATTACAAGGGAGAGAGTTGCCATACCAGTTGAAGACGGTCTTCAAATTTCGAAACTCAACGCAGCGAAAACCGCTACCTGATCTACCAATGCCCAGCAGAAGCGTCGACTACAACAGCACGAACAACCGCACAAACACGAACGCTGAAGGGACGGCACCACAAGAAAAGAGCCCTAGGTATTCTCGGCGTGAGAACCCAAAACATAGTCTTTGGTGAATTTGGTAGAGGAAAGAGGAAGAACAAATCGTGTAGGCAATAAGCAAGTAGGAGGAAAAAAGATGCTATTGTATAGCAAGATGCTTATCGTTTAGGAGAAATTACACGATCGTGTAGATTTTACTAAACGATCGTTTAGGAAAAAGTATACGATCGTTTAAAAACTCGGCACACTATATGATCATTTAGGAAAGCTATCCGATCGTGTAGGAACTAGCGTGCAATCATTTAGGCGCAAGGTGGCGATCGTTTAGGCGCAGAGCGACTATCGTATAGGCTCTCGAGATTAAGCGATCGATCACGATTTCACCAACATGCTCTCTCAATTTCTTTTCGGACGAACGATTCAAAATGAAAGACAATTTCACTTTAATTCATCGGTTACAATAACCGATGCATTCCTACCAACGCACGTCCGAACGTGATTTTGGCTTAATCATCATATAATTAACCAATTAATTAATAATAAATATAATCATATTATATTTTTACCCTATAGTTTGATATCACATATCTATTATAGTATTTTCTCCTCTACTTGATATAAATCATATTTATATCTAATTTCCTCCAAAATAATGTATCTCATACATTTAGCCAATTATATCATAAATAATTAACCAGTCTAATTATATCATATACAATCGAACTTCCTCTTGTCAATTTGAACATTTCAAATTAACCCAAACACTGATTCTCGACATTATCCGAGCTACCCAGAGGACCTAGTGGACCTATGGCTCGAAGCTCTAGCGGTCCGTGAATAGCTGACTAAACTCTTTAGCCACGAGATCCACCATCCGTTAACTGTCAGGCATTCCACTAAAGACCAACAGCTGAACTCTTCTTACCACAGATATATTTTTGTGTCCATCGGATATAACCAATCATGAGTATGATGACCCTTCACAAATGCTCATAAGTACAACTAGGCCAAATTACCGTTTTTCCCATGTAGTTACATCTCACTTCTTAAGTACCACTAATTCTCTAATGAACAATACAACATAGTTCAACTATGTGTGAACATTTCTCGGGCCAAGAGAAAGTGTGTGGCGCCACATTGTTCAAGCCCTGGAATCAGCCCTTAAGGGAGCTATCTATCTACTTACCCCTGCTTCGAGGAAGGAGTGAATTCCATCTTGTATAGCTGAGTTCCCAGCTCGCAAATCAGACGAATCCCCAAAATGGTAGATTTGAATCGGCGACCTGGCCACTCGGACCCATACAAATCAAAGGACCGCCCTCAATGGCAGGAGTTCCAACTCACTCAGAATTAAGGTCATGTTACCTATGGTCATCCTAGTGACGTGAAGTCTCTGTCATGAATGGTGTTTATATAACGAGACGTTAACACTTCGTGGTCAGGTCTTATACAAACTCTTTGTAATAGGATGCCCCTGCTTCGCATGTCCCTAACACGAATGATCAAGATCAACCATCTGTGACAAGTCAACACATTTGTAACCATTCCACACAAAGCGGACCGCATCCATAGTGTTACCATGATAAGTTTCCCTTCTATATCCATATACTAAAGACCATTTTGGTTATCACTCAAGACATGATCCACTTGTATGTCACCACATACATGAGTCACAATACAGATAACCAAATATTTTATGTTTATTGGTTTGTGGTAAAGCAAATAAAACAAGCAACTGAGCAAAATACAAGATGTGAAGTAAATATCATATATTATACAACACAAGCGTTCGTACAAACTGTTTACAAACTACAGGACACGAGACTTTAAGGCATCAACCCCAACAGCATTAACCACAAACTAATACACTAACATCCAAGGTTATCTTTGTAACTTAAACATGTATGTGGATACATACGGGTGGATCAGTTTAAAGTGATAACCTAAAAGGTCTGTAGTAGATGGATAAGGCTGGGTACTTTATCCTGGTGACAAATGAGTATGGCCCACTTTACAGGTGTTACAGTTATTGTAAAGTGCTAAATGATCTGATCCTAATCATTCATGTATTAGACATGCGAATGGGATATTCTATACAAAGGATTTTGTATAAGATCGGACCAACGAAATGTTTAGTCTCATTATATAACACCGTTCATAATAGAGACTTACATTTCACCAAGATGTCCATAGGTAACATGACCTGAATCCTGAGTGAGTTGTGAACGTCTGCCTATGAGGGCGGTTCTTTGATTTGTGTGGATGAAAGTGGCGAGATCGCCAACTCAACAAGCCTACCAATTGTGGGAAGGCTTACTCGAGGTCTTGAACAATGTGGCGCCACACCCTCTCTTGGCCCGAGAGGAGTTTAGTCATAGTTGGACTATGATTTATTACTTATTAGAGGGATCAGTGGTATTTAAAGAGTTAGATGTAACTATAGGGGCAAAATGGTAATTTGGCCCAATTGTACTTACGAGCAATTTGTAAAGGGTCATCGTGCTGTTGATTGGTTATATCCAATGAACACAGAAATATATTTGTTGTGCGAAGAGTACAGTTGTCGGTCTTTAGTGAGATGTCCAACAGTTAATGGATGGTAAATAATATAATTAAAGAGTATAATTAATTATTCATGTACCGTTGGAGCTTCAAGCTACAGATCCATGAGGTCCCCTTGATAGCTCAATAGGATTTAGTTAAGAATCAGCTTTTAGATTAATTTGAATTGTTTAAATTAATAGAAGGATTTAATTATATATGATATAATTAAGTTGTTTCAATTATATATGATATAATTGTCATAATGTATTTGACACATTATAGCTTAATGGGAGGAAATAATTATTTGAATGAGATTCAAATATGTTTTCTATGAATTAGATTCATAGTTGTTAAATTTAATATAAATATGATTTATATTAAATGTCATATAATAGATCAAAGAAACTATATTTTATATTAGATGTGATACAATATTAAAACTATGAGTTATATGTTATATATATATATGATAAGTTAGTTATCATATTTATATTTATATTATTATTATTATTTTGATAATAAGGAAGGGAGTTACAACTCCTTTCCTCATCTTTTATCTCCAACCATATTAGTGTGGTTGGTGGTTATTTTGGCTAGAAGAATAAAAGAAAATTTGTTTTTCTTCTTCTTCTTCCAAGTTGGTTAGACGATTGAGAAAGTTTTTTACAGAAGTGTCTGTGTATTAGTGTTTTTAAGAGAGCTCTCAATCTTCTTCCTCTACACATTAAGCGTTTTCCCTATTAACCAAAATAGTCATAGCCCACCACTCCTAGATTCTCACCCTAAGAATACCAAGGTAACATTGCGGTAGTGTCCAGTTTTGGTTCAAGGTTTATTTTGAATAATGTCTTTAAGAAGTTCGTGATCCGTTCAAGGGAAAAACACGAAGAAAGGTCTTCAAAGGTGAGGTTTCTTGAAACTCTTTCTACTAAAGCATGCTATAATTTAATTGTAAATGCATATCTTATTGTTTATTTACTATAAAACTTTGTATTCAATAAATTATGGAATTTGGTCAATCCGCTTCCGCTCAAGGTTCTCCTCGTTAGAGTTCCTTCAGATTTTACCTACAAAATGGACGTTTTAAGCAAACAATTAATATAAAATTGAGGGATTTAACACTACGGACATAGCTCTTTTCAAGACTGATCAAAATACCCAAAATTTAGCTCTTGGTCATCCCGAGCAAGCTAAAAACTAGAAATATGCATTTAGTCAAGCAAAATATGAATTTGTTTATTATTTATTCAAACTTTCATTCACTCATTCAAATTGTTTATACGCTCAATTGTCTTATACAAAGATTTGATTATCATCTCTTTTCTCAACAATCAAGGAAGTAACGATACAAGTATGTATTTAGAAATTTAAAACTTTGCTACCAAAAAGTTGAAACTTATTTTTGAAGAGAAAAGATTTTTTTCTAGTAAAGTCACAAAAGAAAAGAATACAAAGTTTTAGTTTATTTAAATGCCAAAACTAGTGGAAATGTGACATCTAACTCTTGATTCCTCTTCTACCACAAAATCTATGTCTGCATTGGAGTTCATACCGAGAATTGAGACATTTTACTAGTTGTGTGAAGTTAATATATATTTTACTTGTTTCAGTGAAATGGTTTAATGCAGTTAACTTAGCTATGTGTGGTTGAAAAATTTGGTGATGTAGTTGTTGATTTGCAAATGCATTAATTTTATATGAGTGATTTCAAACATTTGTTAAAAGTTATGGAAACTACAAGTTGGGAACTATTTGTTATATCCCATTGTGATAATGCAAATTTCAGGTTTTAATTAAGCTTTTCTAGTTGGGATAAATTACAGGTTTCATAAGAGAAATCTCAATAACCTGATTTTTTTTTTTTTCCAAATATGCATATTTGACGGCTGAAACATCAATAAAAAAATATAATGACGGGTAGTGCATGTGAACAAAATGTTAATTTGTTGGCTGACAAAACAATGTCTAAAGAAAATTTATAGTTGACGGCCTTCAGAAATAGTCGAGGGCCAGAAGAAAAATCAATAATTTCCTTCATCAACAAAAGAGTGTCGACAAAAAGAGTAAAGTTGACCGCAAAAAAAATGCCAATATTTCTTTACATTGACATTCTAAAGATATCAACAAATAGGCTATAGTTGACGATATTTACATAATTTATGACCGAAAAAGGTCAACATATACTACAAAAATTTTGGACTTTAACGTCGGTTGGAAAAAGTGAAAGCGGATGTATAATGTCGGTTTTGTTTTTTAAAAAAAAAACATATCTTTAATGTCAGTTTTAAACCGACATTGTAGGGGTACCTTTAATGTCGGTTTTAAACAGACATTAAAGACCTGCTTAATTTATTTCACTTTCTATTTTCCCCCCATTTTTTTCATTTTCCTCTTCACTCTCCCCCTATTTTCTTTTTCCTCTCATTCTCACACTTCCCTCTTCAGACCTTCTTCTTTCTCACTTCTCTCTTCCAAACTCTTGCCATTCATCCGTCGATCGTGGGTGAAGAGTCTGTCGTGGTGTAGATATGGCTTCCTTGCAGGTCTGTTCGTCATGCAACCCGTGCCGCCGCACCCAGCCGCCTGGATCTACTGCTCATTCCGCCAAGATTTTGAAGAAATATGAGATTTTTGCTGCTCGTTCGGATCTGGTGATATTTCTTGTCGAGCAGCGGGTTTCTTATGGATCCGGCTCGAATCAAAATGCTCAGAGGCCACAACGTATTTCTTGAATGTGTCGTTCTTGGCCTGGATCTGCTGCTCGTTCCATCGTGCAACCCGTTGCTTGTTTCGTTTTGATATTTCTTGTTGTGCTACCATCGTTTGTGGGTGGATCTCGTCTGTTGCATAAAAAAGAAAAGAAAAGAAAAGAAAAATGGTAGCAGTGGAGAAGAAAAAGGAAAGAAAAAGAAAAGAAGATGGATGAAAGATGAAATACCATCCCGGTTACTTTGGTAAAGTTGGCTTAGGTTATTGGGTAACTTTTAATTTATGATTTTGTTTCCAAATTAGTTTTGATATTTCTTGTGGCATTATTCGAAGTATTAGATTAATGTTATCAAACTTTGTGTTTCTGTTTTCTTCACTTTGAACTCAGTCAAGATTTTGAATGTGTTTTTTGAATTATCGTTTTTCTTGAATGTTATACATTGTTAATCTCGCTAGTTTCGTGGGCTTTCTATATTATTATTAAAGTTGTTGAATGTCTAAAATGCTACTTGGTTGTCTCCATGTAAATGTAGAATATAGTAAATCAAATCATTGTCGGTATTTTTATATAGGATATCAGTTTTTACTCGACATGCTGGCTTTTGGCCATTTTTCTACATGGTCTCTATTCCCAATCTTTTGATATGAACAATCCAACTAGATTAGTAATGTTGTATCTATTAATTTTTTGATAGATAGTTGTAGAAAAATGGTCTAGTTTGAAGGCTTTTTTCCATAAGTTATTCCAAACACAATATTTCACTTGGGAGCAACTTTCAGAACCTAAAATTGAAATGTTGTATGATTTAAGATTGTACTTATAGTTTTGCTATTGTGTTGTTGTTTCCAGGTTGTTTCTATAGTAGACACTTTGAACAAGTGGAAGAAGAAAGAGGCAAAATGGGTATTTGGGTTTGTTTACTTCAAGATTTTTGTTCTAGTTTAGTACTTCAAAACTTTCCTTGTAGGTTTCTTCAGACATTCTTCACATAGGGTAGTATAGGGATTTGTAGAGTCATTTCGTAATTTTTGAGAAATAGAAGTGTTATGCAATTGTTTCTATTATTGTTTCAGAACAATTTATGAACTTGAAGAAGCAACAAAATTTAATTTCGTTTTAGAGAAAATCTCTCTTTCCACATATATAGGTCTTGAAGAACATTTCTCGGAGAAGAGCAAATGTCAAGAACATCATTTTGATGTTTATGAGAAATGCAAGAAGGGAGAGGTATTTTCTTAACTTAGTTATGTGTAAATCCTGGTCTATTGATTGATTGTTGGATGTTTAGATTTTGTTATTGCTCTATAGAACTACGTGTTAGATTTGTGATATGTTTCCATCTATTAAGTATTTTATTCATTGTTAGCTTTTCTTGAAGTATTTATAGAAAGAGTCTAACTCTAAGGACACAAGTCTCGAAATATACCTCAAAATTAATCTTTAGAGTTCTCGTTTCTTATTTGATAGATGGTTGTTAAGAGTTCTCCTTTCTTATGCTAACTACTAGTGTTTGTTGACTTTTGAAATCACTTCTTTCTGTAGATTTTGTGGTTTATTGTGATATTTGTTTGGATTGATGGAATTTTGAACTTTGCTGAGTTTTTGTTTTTTGGCTTTTCGTTTCATTGATAGGAACTAAGTCCATGAATCTGGAGGTATGAGATCGAATGCCCATGTGACAACTTTTGAGATTTGAAGTCAAGTGAGTAATCAGATCGGAGTTTTTGTAAATCGTTGTTGTTTATGTTTGAATGTCTGAAGAAACCTACAAGGAGATTTTTTGTAAATCATTATTGTTTTTGTGACAACTTTGAGATTTGAAGTACATTGTGAGCTAAATTTGTTTATTGATATATGTGTTATTGAATATTCATTTTTTGGGAATTCTGATAGTTTTGTTAAGAACAAATGGTTGTGGAATATTATTGGGAGTGTGTTTCTTTGAACAGGTTCAAGGTTAATTTTTGGTTTTGTTGTGGTAACATCATTATGTTGTCGAAAATTTTCCATCGTCTTCGTAGCTCATATCTAGGTAACCAAGCTTCTCTTCTTCAATATCTTGAAAAAGAAGATTCTCTCATTTATTCAACTATTGAGTTTTCTTGTTTTTGCAAGTGCAACAAATGAGTAAAGATTTGGTATTGCAACCTCTTTATGCTTTTTCTGGGGGAACTCTAGATCCAACACATTCACTACAAGAACTTTTCTTTGAATGTACCATTTATGCACATTCTCAATAAACACGGTTAGTTGAATATGAATTCTGATCACATTTTCACTTTCAATCCTTTGTCTTAAACCTTTTTTGTTTGTGATCCTTTGAACAACAGTGGTCAGACAAAGATGCCTATAACCAGACACTGTTGAAGTTGGGGGGGTCTGTTCAAGAAGAATTATGAAGGGATCCATACTTACCAAGTAGAGAGGAACAATAAACTGGCTAAGGAAATTTTTGCAGCTGGTCCAATTTTGTAATAAAATGGTAAATGAAGCTCTTTAAGAATTTGGATGATATCATGAAATGACTGGCGTTGAGTGGATTTTACAAATGTAAGTGTGAAAGTTTCAAAGTTGAGAGTTTTTGTTCATAAACAGGATATCAATCTTTCTTCCATGTGTAAAGGTTTTTTTTTCCCATTAGGCATCGATTCTTGTTGCTCGCAAGTACTACTCGACCTATGATGGTTAGTGTTTGGAATGGGAGTTTTACCCTACAACCCAGATGTTAAGGTGTCACGTAGACACTTGGATATATGGTTTGTCGGTGTAACAAGTTTATAGTTTTATGGTTGTGATTATGAAAGTTTGTTTTTTTTTTTATCAACAACTTAAGAATTAAACATGACATGTTTTAGCCTCGGTCACTTTGGTAATGTAAACAAGTTAAAGAGCATTATTTAATTTGAAAGGTTGGAAAAAATGCTAGGGTATGAGCTTCTATCCCATGTTTATACAATGTAACATTTATAGTTGTGCTACTTTCAATGATGAGGTAGTTAAGATAAATATGATATGTTACTTATTTGTAAGTTTTAAGGCTATATTATTTGTTTTGACTTCTTTCTTAGACACTTGGATGTATAGTTTGTGGGCGTGACATGTTTATAGTTTCGTGGTGACTTTGTGATTCTGAAAGCTTGTTTGCTTGTTTGATCCATTGGTCAATATTATTTAATTATGATATAAACTATGGAATTCTTTTTTGTTATTCATTGGATTTTGACCATTATGACTTTGTACTGATCATGTGTGTATTTTTTATATTAAGTTGCAAAGATTTTGCACATTGCTAGGCGTTTGAAAAGCGAAGGGCATTACTTCATTGCTTCTGGCTGGAAGAAGAATGAACACATGACAAAGGATATGTTCTGCCATGAATTCCATCTTGTTGATCTCAGAGTTATGGATAATTGCATGAAAGTGACTGAGAAAGTTGACCATGTTTCAATCTGGCTGCTGATATGGGTGGTATGGGCTTCATCCAGTCCAATCACTCTGTTATTATGTATAATAACACCATGATCAGCTTCAATATGCTTGAAGCTGCAAGAATCAATGGAGTTAAAGAGGTTGGTTTTCAAGGAAAACTTTCTCAATTCATGGTATTTAGGCAGCTTTGAATCTTTAATGGTACAAGGTTGGTTTGTCAATGTTTTTATGCTTTAGAGTTATGACTTGTTGATAGGGGGTGGGGTCAGGATGAGCTAGAAATTTGTTCTTTCTTGGGTTTGGTATAATCTTAAGCACCTTAAGAGTGTTCAAAGGTGGAAAGAGTTTGAGACATTTGGAGATACCTTTCAAGGACTTTGGGATTAGTTTGGGTGGGCTATGAACATAATGCAAAGGGAAAATAACCTTAGTTTAAGTAGTTTTTGGTTTATTGGTTTCAGCTCAACCCTAGCTAAGGGAAAATAATTAGTGTATATTTTGTGTTATGAGCAACTTCTGTTATATAAACTTTGAAAGGTTGGAATTGTATATTAAGTTTGTGAAGAGGTGCAACATTGAAGAACAGATGACATATTTTCCTGATGTGCAACATTCTTTAATATGTTTTTATATAGCTCTTAATGATATGTTTGTGTTACGCCCATTTTTCTCCTACTTGCAGAGTCATGCTTTTCGAGTTTTGGATCAAATCTGTGATGATGGCTATAGAGAACATAACGTAAGCGACAAATTGAAGCTATTTGGAAAACACTATAATAATGACAACAGAGTGTGGAGTTGCACTTTCGGTGTTTTTTGTTTTTTTTTTTTTTTTTTTTTTTGGTTTTTTTTGGGGTGGGGGGGGGGGAGTTGGCGGGGGGGGGGGAGGGGGGTGGTATTTACAAGTTTTAGTTTGTATTTTATAGTTTAAAAGTAAGTTTTCACTCTTGTTTGGATCAATTTTAATTTTGCTATGTAACGCTTATGAGTTTTGGTGATTTGTTGATTACCTTGGTTTTAGAATTTTTAATTTTATGACCGACATTAAAAATAGATTGGACAATAATTATATCGAATACACAGACAATAATTGAAAAAACGGACATGGTATTTACAAAAAAATGCACAATAATTGAAAAAATGGACAATAATTCTGAGCTAAACCGACATTAAAGGGTTTTAATGTCGGTTGTCAATCGACATTAAAGCCCAGAATTCTTGTAGTGGTATCTTTGGTTGACGGCCAAAAAGTAAGGATATGCGAGTACCAATTGCAGAAAAGATCACGTCCTAAATTTAATTTTACATAATACGCAAAGATATATGTGACGAAAACAGAATACACACGGTCAATTAAGCATACATATATATAGATAGAGAAATTAAGAAGAAGAAAAGATTCGGAAAACATACCCTTGAAGATATCTTCTTCACGATTTCCTCTCCAAAAACTTCGAACACGAACAATAAAAAACACAACAATAAGTATTCAAAACCTACAGATACCACCACGTGGAGACCTTGGTGTTCTCAAGGTAAACAACCGTAGAGAGTTTGTGGGCTTCTTTGAATAATTTGGAGAGAGAATAATTTTGTTTTGAGAGAAAAATAAATAAAATACATCTTTATTTTATTAGATAAATAAATCGTTGGTACAATACAAATACAACTATAAGACCTACGAGATTTAGGACATCAACCCCAACACAAAAGACATCAACAAAGACATTTAATTGGCCTTTTTTGGGTCGTCAAAAAAGGCTATGTTGACAATTTTTAGATAGTTGACACTAGTTTTATTGATATTTCTTATCGTTAACTATAGTATTGATTGAATTTTTTTTATCATCAGCAAAGGCCAAAATTGTAATAGTAAAAATAATGGAGAAATTGTGACTAGGGTGCCTTCAATAGTGCACTACTTTGAAATTTGTGATCTCCGACCTTGTTAAACTTGTTATTAGCATTTTGCCTTTCCAAAGAGGATATTTAAGACACTTTAGAGCAAATCTCATCATTAGTTTTGAATTTTTTATTCTCTCGATTAATGTTGAATGAAATTTCAATCTTCTAGTCTTATTTTTCTCCAATTTTCATTTATTTGCTTTTGATTGGCTTTTTTGAGTTCTTAGACATTTGAATTTACATTATTTGACTTTTAAAATTGCTTGTAATTTTTTTAAAACTAAATATTATCTATAAACTGTGATTCTTCAATCTCTTGGAGTGGTCTTTTTCAAATATTTATTTAGGTTTGAGGATTAAACCAATCCATTACATTAGTTTTGATCAAGTTAATTCTGTAGTAAAATATGTAATGATTTATGGGTGACTATAATAGATTTAATATTTCATCTAATAGTTATTCATATATCTAATTAAGTTTTTGGTTTGTCTTCAATTTCAAATTGGAACACATGTCAACTTATAATTATTTCCAAATTTGATCCTTTGTACTTTCATCATTATTTTGAAAAATGATGTGACAATTTGTGATTGGTCAAAATTTATCATTATATATATATATATACACACGCACGTCATTTGATTGATCTATTTTTTAATTGTTTTTATTTTTAAATCTTATTTTCAAGTCTTGTATTTTTCTTTTGTTTTTGATCATTTAGGTTTATGTAGTTATAAAACATCAGCTTTTGTCTTTCTACTTTATAGACATTATCCATATATTTAAATCATATTTTGGTTCCTAAACTTTTAATATTATTCTATTTTGGTCTCTAAACTTTCAAAAACATTTATTTTAGTCGCTAAACTCTTAAAAAATATTTATTTTGATCACTGCTATTAAATTTCTATTAACCTCTAAGGATGAAATCTGTTTAATGATTAAATTGTATCTAATATGGGTTGAGCGAGATGAAAGTGAAGTAAAATAATAATTATCAATGCGCTCAAATGGTGAACAACCAAAATATAAAACCCAAAATAATATTTATTTTAAAATTTTTATTGAGTGGATGCAGTGTTGTAATAAAATTGTGATCCAAGTTAATGTGTTAGATAATTAAAAAAAGTAAAACAAAACAAAACAAGAGATTTTGTAACGATCCAACCCCCTAGGACTTAGGTTAGGCCATTACTAAAATAAATGCATGCATAGGATTTGAAACGACACTCAGTTATGTTGAAATAAATGCTAAATAGACAAGAGAAGTTCAAAAGTCATTTATTAAATGCAATTGTCAAAACAATAATAGGGTTCCCATGATTCGTAAAGACTATTAAAAGTATAAAAAAAAAAATCACTAAACATTAAGGGAAAAATAAGGACTCTAATTTCACGATGCGGAAGTGTAAAAACTAGTCCCAGTGGCACGATCCCGAATTCCAGCTATCTCTGGTGCATCTCTACCCTTACCTGAAACATCAACATAAGAAAGAATGAGCATGAAATATTCAGTAAGTAACCCCACCACTGGGGTCAGGCTAGGCATCTATGTCCTCTAGATGCCCACTACCTCTGGTGAATCCCGAAGGAGACACAAAACTGGTGAATCCCGAAGGAATGGGGCCGGACGGGGAATGCATTCCCCATCCCCGTCCCTTAGTTCAATGGGAAATTTTTTCTCCCACTCCCTCCCCTATTCCCACCTAATTGGGGAATCCCCGCTGAACGAGGCCCTAGAGCCTCGTCCTCGTGGAAAAAATTGG
The DNA here is from genome assembly GCF_009727055.1 of Benincasa hispida. Taxonomy (NCBI): domain Eukaryota; kingdom Viridiplantae; phylum Streptophyta; class Magnoliopsida; order Cucurbitales; family Cucurbitaceae; genus Benincasa; species Benincasa hispida. The sequence goes on along the minus strand of NC_052353.1, from coordinate 24,889,340 downwards.
ACATCCTTTACTTCCACATCTCAATTTTTGTCCTTTTATTTATTAAATTGTTTTTATCCCGAGTCTTCTATATATCAAGATTTTGGTCCTATATTATCAAG
>NC_052353.1:24796911-24887690 GCF_009727055.1 Benincasa hispida | reverse complement strand
ACAAAAGTTCACATTTTTGAGTTAAAGGGGAGAATATAGGGATTTATGTCACATTAATTTAATTTTAAGTTAATTGTCGAGAATTTAAATTTATAATTGTGGAAATTAATTTGATTTTGATTTTGGAATTTGAAGAAAAAAGGGAAGAGTTTTTAAGAATTAATATAATTTTTATATATTTGTGTAATGTGGGAAAGGTTAAAATAAAATTGAAAATAAAATATAATGGAATAAAATAAAAATAAAATTTTATTATATTTATATTTCTTTCATTAAAATAACATTTTTCTTTTAAAAAGAAAAAAAAAAACTCTTTTTCTCTCCCTTTTCTTCCTCCCCCAATGTGAAGACCCTCTCTATGTGCCCTAGCAGCCGCTGGCCATCTCCTCTCAACTGGCATCGCACGTCTGACCGCACATCAGTTCGTCGGTCATTCGTCGGTGGGCCGTCGTTTGCGCAGGTCAGCTCGATTCTCGTCAGCAATAGTAGCGATTGTCCAAATCTCTCCGTCGCGCGCCAATCTCACCCAGCCGGTCAAGATTCGCATCCGCAAGCTGCTGCCGTCAATCGTCTGGCTGCTTCGTTCGTGGGTCCGCCGCCATCAGCCAACGTCTGAAGTTCGAAATGACCCAGCCCAGTCATCGAAACTTCCGCCGTGAGCCGTTCTCCGCCCTGTTCCGTCGAGAGTCGGATCACTGGTCTACACTCCAAAGATTTTGTAAGTATGTGGGTTTTCCTTTGAATGCTAATCAAATTGTTGGTTCCGTTTAATGCTATACCCAATTATGTTTTGACCATAAGATTCGAGCTTTGGAGGAATTTTAAGGCGAAGTGTGCTGTCCGACATTACAAAGGAATTATTTTCGTGCAGTTGGTTAGCCAACAGAATTTGGGTTTTTTAAAATTTATTATTTGGACCAAACCACAATTACGCTGTTACTTCAAGGTCTTGCTTGGAAAGAAGAAGATAAACTTACTTGGGTTTATTTGGATTTAAATTTTGAGGTAATATAATTACCGGGTCAGGCTTTAGTTGTATGCTAGCATGATGGGTGTATGTTATGGTAAATGTTAGCATGTTGATTGATGATAGTAGACCTGAATCAAAGTATGTTCTGGCACGAGTTCTGAATTGTTTACATATACACTAGGCACTTGATATTGTTAGTATGAGATGTATGTGTTTCCATATGTTGGTATCTGATCTGCTGATGTTGAGGCATACTTGTATGTTGTGGAACTATTGATGTTAAGATATACATGAATGTTGTAGAATATGTTGTTGAGGATTATGCGTATGTTGGTAGAGCCATGGTATCGAGGATTACATGTATGTCATAGATTTTGTACAGGTATTGATTTTTGAATGTTGAGACTGTGTGTGAATGTCCTCACTGATTAGTTAGATTGTCTCACCAGTTTTGTTGTTCCTTCGGGATTCACCAGTTTGTGTTTCCTTCGGGATTCACCAGTTTTTGTGTTTCCTTCGGGATTCACCAGTTTTGTGTTTCCTTTCGGGACTTCACCAGTTTTTGTAGTTTCCTTCGGGATTCACCCAGTTTGTGTTTCTTCGGGATTCACCAGTTTGTGTTTCCTTTCGGGAACATCAGTATTTGTGTCTTCCTTCGGGATTCACACAGTTTTGTGTCATAATTAGCTTTTATATATTTATTTAGTATAGTTATCTAATGTTATGTTGTTATTATTATTATATAAATATTATATTTAAATTTCGAATTTGATGATTTTTTGGGAAAGATAATGAACATGTTTCAATTTAGATTATATTTGTGAATAATTTGATTTATAGTTATTTTTTTTCTACTAAAAAAATTAATTAACCTTTTTAGGCTAAAATTTGAGTAATTTATCTTTAAATTCAAATTGTCATATAAAACTAACCGTAATAAACAATTTAGTGATAAAGTTAATTATTTAATTAAAATTTGCTCACATTAGTGAATTAAATTAATTGGTTTTTTACAACAAAAAAAAGTAATGGGGAAAAATTCCCCGCGGAGAACCCGATCCCCGCGAATTCCCCGCGGGGAATCCCCGCCCCGATCCCTGTAGGAAATTTCACGGGGATGGGGAATGACATCCCGACCCCACCCCGCTCCGTGGACATCTCTGTGTGGAAGTACTTTAAACTTTGAAGGGAAGTTAGGATATGGACCAAAATAAGATCCAATTAATTTTTTCCCCCCAAAGATATGCATTTATAAATATTTTTAACGATAGATTAAAATTTTGAAATAGTTAAAATTATTTTTTCACATCGGAAATCACTTCCAAATAGACCGTTCATTATTCATAAATATAGAAATTACATTTTTAACGATAAAACAAAACATGACATTCATTTTCTATGATTAAAAACATGCTCTGAGTGATTTCTTCTTAAAATGAAAAAAATGATTTTAACAAATTTTCTTAGAAGGTAGGAATAATATACTGTACCAAATTTCAAAATCACTTCTCATATGTGAGCGTTAGACTTTTTTTTTTTTTTTCGAGGTTCTCCATAAATGAACCAAAAGAGCACCCAATATAATACAAAGTTCTAGGGGTGTTTAAAAAATATGATGACCCGAAAAAATCAATTAACCCAATCCGTGTGATTTGGGTTGGGTTCAAATAAATGAAAATTTTATGGGTTGAATTTGTTCATGAATTCACCTAATATAATCCAAACCAACTCTAACCATCCCGAATTTATTATTAATTTTAAAATATATTTTTTTATAACTTATAACACAATTATATTTTTTTTAATTTTATTTAATTTCAATATTTTTTTAATAATTTATTCTTCAACAACTCTTAAAATTAGTTTTTTTTGCACTATAGAAAGAAATTTTCACTATATAAATTGAAATTGAGTTGTTAATCTTAATTCAATGTATAAAAAGAATTGAATTAAATTTTTACATCTTTACGTTTTGCTTCTTTTTAAAACAAAATTTTAAATACATGACCCGATTAACCCGAACCAACCCAACCCAAATATTTTATGGTTGGATTTAGTTCATTTTTTAATAAGGATTATTTAGAAATTTACAACCCGAATAATTGGATTGGGTGTAAAAAGTTTTTCAACCCAACTCAACCCAACCATGAACACCACTGATACAAACGTTAAAAACATCCACTATTTACAAATCTCTTATGCAAAATAATTAGAAATTTTGGTATACTATGTCAATTACTACAATAACATCCCAATATTGAAATCTAGGTTATTTTAAAAATAATAATACTAAAAATACTGAAAGGAAAAAACTTATCCATAAAATAACTTCCAGTATGCAACTATTGCTACCAATTTTATTCTTTAAAATGAAGAGAAAAAAAACACCATGAGTACAATTGGTTGTTTAAAAACAAAATATGAAAAGTAAATAATGTGTAAAAACAATAAATCTGAAAAGAAAAGTTGTCAAAGTTTTCTGAAAAATAAAAAGCCAAAAAAAAAAATCCATCTACGACAAAACTTTAATTCTATTATTTATATTTATAAAATCAATAAAATAAAGATATCTAAAAAAAATGATGATTTTATAATTTTCTCAAAAAAAAATAAAATCTAAAAAGGAAATAATGTGTTTGATAATTTTCAAGTAAAAATTTTAGAACATCCTTCCTATATGCTACTTCTCGAATCTGCCAAATTCAAAAATAAATTACATATTTAAAACATTCAGAATTTCAAAATTTATAATAAAAAATATAATAATAACTAATTATGATGAAGATATTTTGATATGATAAAAATAAAGAAAGAACGGTGAAAACCCATGAATAAAATAAAGTTATTTGACCTTTAAAAAACAATAAAGTTGTTTGAGACATTTTCTAAAATATGTCCATTTAACACAATTTCACTCTCTCTTTTTTAAAAAACCATATAACAAACCTGTCATTCAACTTAGATATGGTAATTAAAAATGAACCTCTACAACCTAATTAAGAGGAAAATTTTGCATTAAAACTTGTGTTAACTTATTCAAATAAAAGTGAGTTTAATTTAATAGTAATCGATATGTACAAAATATTTTTATATTAGAAGTTTCATTTCCCTCATTATTATATAAAAAAAGTTATTCAACAATCTATTTTTAATGTTTATGCTTTTTGGATTTTTGTTTTTTCTAAAACTTAATTCAACAAACGAAATTGATTTAACTTTGTTAGTTTTTTCAAGTGTTTTTTCTGCAAGGGAAGAGATTAAGCATATTCAAGGTTGAAGATGTCAATGTCAATAAAAATATCGAGGTCTCACTTTTACAATAATATCAATAGAAATATCAACGAAATGTCGATAATGATAGAAATTTTAAAAATATAAAAATAAACTATTTAAATTAATAAATAGATATATTAAGCTTTTTGAATAAGTTAAAATATTTATTATTTATATTGTATCCACAACAATGACATTTTATTTTTTTTATTTTTCATAAAATTTTTACTATAAAATGAAAATATCGATTTAGCTCTTATATCAATATCGAGCCAAGGAAATATTTAGCAAGTGGTTGGGGTGAGGAAATGAAATGAGGCGAGTTGAGATATAAACTCAACTCAATGTTTAGGAGGCCAATTTCGTATGTCACCGATATTTTTACCTTGTCCACCAACAGTGCATTCACCTCATCATACTGATACCTTGTTGCTCAATTCTGGAGACCATCTCCGATAGCCAACTTCAATGACCATGTTCGACGACCAACTCTGATGACCACCTCCGATAGCCAACTCCGGCGACTACCTCCCATGGCTAACTTCGGCGACTATATCCAACGGCCAATTTCGGTGACCACCTTCGACGACCATCTCCAGCAACTACCACTTGAGGCCAACTCCGGTAACATCCAACAACTATTATTGACAACCAATTCCAACAACCTCCGACGGCGGCCACTCCACCAACTCTGACGACCATTATTTTTAATTATGACTACTACAAATTAGGGTTTTGTTGACACACAAATTTTTTGTTTTGTTGACGCTAGTTACATAAAGCTATCACTAAACGAATAATTTAAAGCTTAAAAATAACTATTAATTTAAAGATACATATAAAACATCAATACATGTTTATATTTTAGTTGACGTACAAAATTGTCAATAAAAATATTTTTGTTGTACATAAGTTTCATCAAAACATAGAATTTTTTGTTTTTTTATTAGTTGATTTTATTTTATAGTCGCTCTTTATTGTAACTTAATATTAATAAAAATCACTTTTATGATGTAAGAAATCAAACCTACTTAAATGTAAAACACCTTTGAAAAAAAATTATTAGACACATGAATATTTTTATTTTAAAATTTTTTAATAAAAAATGTTAAAATAAAAATGATTTAACTAGAAACATCACAGGCACAAATGTATAAAATGATTGCTTAAATTAAAATAAAATAAAAAACATGATCCAAAAAGTAAATCCTAAACTCCATTTCTCAAAGTTTCATTTTATAGCAAAAAAAAAAATAATAATAAAAATACAAAGCAAAAAGTTTCAAAAATAAAAAACACTTTTTAACTTTTTAAATATAAAAAAATATTTTAAAATATTTACATTTTATAGCAAAAAGTCCAAAATTGTTTTGTACTTTCCCAACAATATATGTGTTTAAAAAAACAATAAAATAAAGTATAATTATAGTTCATTAAAAAATATAGGTAAAATAATTGAATAAAAAAAAATTCGATAAAAATAATCATCATAAAAATATATTACTTATGTAAAAACACTGTAATAGATATCTTTGATATAAATTCAGCATTCCAAACCCTCAAAATATAGACCTATAAATTCCACGTATATATATGAAAACGGAAAAATAACGTGAATCACGAAACGGAGAAGGCCAAGTTAGAGACAAAAATGAAAATTTCAGTGACTTTGGCTTAATGCATACCAATTGTCCAACGGCATGAATCACGATGAAAGTAGTGGGGATTGTATAAAAAATTTATGAAAACTTTCTAATAAATCTTGTTTAATCTAAATATCATATATCAATATATTATTTAATTTCATTGATATGGACGTTAGATTATAAGTTTAACCACTGAACTATGATATCATGATTAATAAATTTGTGAACTTTTAATTATCACTTTATTACGTCTCCTAAAAATGTTTAAATTTATAAAATTTCAATTTTACATCAAAGATAACATAAATATGACAAAAATATATATAGTTTTTTTTTTCTAATTAAACTTTAAATTTTTAATTTTTTAGTTAATAGATACATTCATTTTAAAAAGATGTTCAATCGTAGTTATTAAACACAAATATAAATTTAACTTTTAATATTTTTGAATATGTAAGACCTTAATGTAAAATTAATATTTTAAGCCCTATTTGATAATAATTTGGTTTTTTATTTTTTTTTAAAAAATTAAGCATATTTCATTCACATTTCTTATAATGATTAGCATTTTTTTAAGTACAATTGTTGAATTCTTAGCCAATCAAAAACAAAAACAACTTTTTGAAAGTTACTTTTTTGAGTTCTCAAAATTTGGCTTAGTTTTTTAAATCATTGGTGAAAAGTTACTAATGATGAAATTTGGAGGTGGAATAGTATTCATAAGTTTTATTTTAAAAACAAAAATTAATAAAAAAATAATTATCAAATAAGGCCTTAAAAATTTTATTTTATTAAGATATTTTAGGAATTTTTTAGAAACAAAATTTAAAAAGGGATAGACCTATTAACCTAACATTCTAAGTTGATGGATTAATGGATTATATATAGACACAAATCTACAAATTCAATTTTTATATAATTTTTTCACAAGAAAATTATAATCTTATGCATATTCGTGCCACCGACATTAAATTATGGATTCTTGACTGTCTAAATTCATGAAATTGTATCACTTTTTGTTTTATCAAATTACACTTTTGAGTGTTTCAAGTTAGTGTTTATGTTAAAAAGTGAAGCAATTTATTAATTTAACCTTTTTATCAGTTTTTTGTTTGAAAATTGTTAAGAAAATCTATTATTGTATGTGTTTAACAAATCATAAAACATATTTCTAGTACAAAATTTAAAAGATTTTGAAGGAAATAATAACAGGGCTAAGTCTTTTTTTTTCCCCCCAAAGTTGTGAATTTTGACAAAGTCAGTCAACAGTTAAAAAAGTAATCGAGTAAAAGTTGATTTTATTACAGTTAGCGACCGTTTGTTTTTTAGAAGGTAGATAATCGAAATTTTAGATGCTCAAAATTATATATATTAGAAATTATAGATGTCCGACATCTTTAGATTACCATGTTTGTTTTATAGGAATATTTTTTTGCAGTTATCTAGGAATATTTTGATAACTATGTTTGTTTTGTAGGATTTCTACTCGAGAATGTCTTACAATTACATAAAGTTCCAAGAATACCTTTACGACTATTTATTACTTTATAATTAATTTGATATAATTTTGAACTTATATAACATATTTATTTTTATCAATTAATTTATTTTAAAATTAATAAAATTTATATTATTTTTATATGTTATTTTTCTCAACAAAATAATATATCATAATTTAAGTTTTTTATATCAAATAAATATTAATTTAAATTTAAATTTGAATATATTGCTAAAAAAATAATAAGAATTATGATATAACTAAAATTATATAATATACATGGTTGACAATATTTATTTTAATTATATAATGTATATGAAGAATAATATACAAATATATTCAAAATAAAATAACGAGAAAGCAAAACAAAAAAAAAAAAAAAAAAAAGTAAAATGGGGATGAACTTGGGAATCTGGAAAACTCAGTAGGGTATTCAAAACTCTCCAGATACTCTCCATTCAGATATCCTAAGATGTCCGAGAGTCTTTAGATGTCAGGGTATCTTACAATACCGCAAAACAAACACAGTAATATAGATGTCCGCTTCATGGGAATCTAGGATACCCACGAAGCAAACAATCCCTTAGTGAGTTTGGATACGTTTAATACATTTTTCTCGAAGGCTTATGATTTAGGATTTAGCGAACATTGATACAAACATTACAAATCAAGGTTGGGTTGCTATTACTTTCCTTCCGTACATTATTCTTTTGATTTAATTTTTCAAATGTAAATTTGAAAATGTCTTTTTTAGAAAAAAAAATGAAGTGTTTAACAACTATTCAAAATAGTTTTGAAACACTTTCAAAATGTATTTTAAATAATTTTTTTCACAAGAATATAAATAAAAATGACTTTTTTGAAAATCATTTTTTCTCTAATTAATCCGAATAGGCCGGAAAGAGAAGACAAAGACAGAAATTGGAATATACTCTTATCAAACCAAAGATCACCCTTGTACTCATCATTTGTACAACTTAGACAACACTCAAAAAACATCTTATACATGATATATTTTTTTTAAATTAAATCAATTTTCATTTAGACTACATCTAATCATTGCTCTTAAATAATATTTTATTTATTCCCTTAATCAACACCTATTAGCGATATAAAATTAAATTTGCCTTTACCTCTAACTTAAGTTTGGGGTCAATTTAAGAAGTTATCAAAGTTTGTTGGTTCAGAATGCCTTGTGTTCAAACCTCTGGGACGTTGTTTCCTCCCCAATTAATATTCATTTCCACTTATTTGAATCTCTTCAAAGCTCACAAGTGAGAGGAAGTGTTAATAATTTTTTTGGTCAATGGATGATTTAAGAACACTCAATTATCAATTTTGCTCCAAACATACATACATACATCTCTTTCCTGAGAAGTTTTATTAAATTTTGTTGACAAAAAATAATTTAATTTAATAACATGGTGTTAATATCTCTGGAATTAAAAATTTTGAAAGCAAAGAACATGGCCCCTGTGCTATTTAGGGTCAGTTTGATATTAGTTTGATTTTTTATTTTTTATTTTTAAAAATCAAGTTTACAAATATTACTTTCACCCGTAAGTTTTTATATTTGGTTGTCTACCTCTACTAATATTTTTAAAATCCAAACTAGTTTTTAAAAACTTAAAAAAACAGTTTTCAAAAATTTTGTTTTCATTTTTAGAATTTGACTCGATATAATAATTCTCTTTAAAAAAATGAGAAGACCCAACTTAAAAATTTGGTGGAAATAAACCTAAATTTTCAAAGAAAAAGCTTAAAACTAAAAACAAAACCCTTCGTTCGATCTTCAGATTTTTCCATAATAAAAGAAATAGGGGGAAAAAACAAAATTTACCTTCAAATAGATGACCGTTGATTATATACTAGTCTGAACAAAGTTTGCTCTAAAGATGTGCTTTGAAAGTTGATCAATTTATAGCCATCTATATCTCAGTAATTATAATTAAAACTACAAAAACAAGTCAAGTAATTCTTTTTAAATAAGTATAGAAAAAAATAGTGACAGATGATGGAAAAGATGAAAAATTACTCGAATTTAATAAACATCACTAATATCTATTTGATTCTTAATCTTAAAATATATATATATATATATATGTATGAAGTTATACATCTTAGTCCTTTAAAATAAAATCTCGTTCAAACGTCTAAAGTATTTATATATAAATGACTTTTTTTCTCGAAAATGAAATTGAAAATAAATCTCTAATTTCTCTTAGGAATTGTGTTTGTGAGCTTGCTCTTCATATTTCAAGTATAGCTTCAGTTATCTATAAATAAGACAAACCTCTTTTTTCATCTAAATCGAGTCATATATATTAAAAGAAAATGAAGCACAAGAAGCTCTATATTTTATTATTTTTCCCTTGAAAAGTAGACAAGAGGCCAATCATAATGCCATTTTTGGTATTTAGTAAATAATTAACATATTCCCAATGCAAAACAATTTTTCCATTCGACATTCTCTTGGAAACATAGTAAACCACTACTACATAAATTGAATTACTTAAATTCTAAAGTTGAGTAAAAGGTATATCTGACGCTTATAAAAAAGTCAAGTATTCGACTGTCAAGTATAGTGTGATAACTTGACTCCAAAAAATATATCAAAACGAATGTTTTTTTATACAGTTTTTATGTCAAGAAAGATAATACACTTGACATTGGTGGTATGTCAAGTTTATTGATTCTCGACATTACTTACGTATCGTATATGATAACTTTTAACACTTTTTATTTGTCAAGTATATGTCTTTCTTTTTTTTTTCAAATTAAATGCCCCAATTGATATTTTTATTTTTTGCTTTATATTCCAACAATACAATTACATCAACTAAATAAACATTATATACATAAGATCTATCAACTCAATGTATTCACTAAAAATTCCATAGGTTCAACTATGACTTTTCATATGGACACTCCCCACAAGTCACAACAATATTCCTCTTTCACATGTACTCACAAAATAAAATCTCAACTATTGCTTTTATATACAAAACTCAACTTTCAAGAAACACAAAAGTGATAAATTGTTTAATAAGTAACCTCTCAACAAAGTATATTATTTAATCTATACATTGAGCTTTGAAGTCTAAAGATCGAGAACTAAGGGTCAGGCAATCTAAGGGTGAAAACGGTTCAATTCGGTTCAGTTTGATGGTCAAACCAAATCAAACTGAATTTTTTAAAATGTGAAACCGAACCGAACCGATTTATTGGTTCGAATCGAACCGAACCGAACCGCATAGTTTAAAATTCGGTTGACATTTTAAAAAAATCCATGTTATATTCTTTTTTAATTAAAAAGCGGTTCAGTTCGATCCGGTTTTAAATTCAATTTTGTTTTTTAAATTAAAGCGGTTCGGTTTTAAATTCGGTTTTACATTTTTTTAAATATATAAATAAATAAATATATATATATATATATATATATTAGTTAAAAACGGTTCGATTCGATTTCAAATTCAATTTTCAAAAGTGAAACCGAATCGAACCGAATTAATTCGGTTTCAAAATTTCTTCAAACCAGATCAAACCGAATTTTTCGGTTTCATTGAGTTTTCGGTTCGGTTTTTAGAAACGGTTCGGTTTTTGCGGTTTGAATGACTACCCCTAAGGCAAGCCATGTTTAAGCAAGTCAATCTGCAAAATAGAATAAAGGGCAATAACAACAAATTTCAAAATATAGAAATAAGTGTTAAGATATAACAATGACAAAAATGACAAAAAGTCACGCATAAGAAAAAATGTACATGATTGACTTGCTTTATGCAATGAAAAAAAATCATAGTCGAAACTTAAAAAATATCTGCAACTTAAAGTTAGGGACTTACTGGGATTTCATTCATTCTCTTTTGACCATATCTAGCCTCTCACTTCAAAACTACAACAAAGTAATCTAACCTACGAAAAGTTCAATAATAATGGTTACAAAATGCAAATTCCAACAACTATTTAACAATTCCAAAATAGTTTCAAGACCTTAATACCTATCAAAACGTCCAAACATCATTAATTTTGCTGGACAGTGGCTCCAATCCCTTGAAATCTTTAAATTGAACATAAAAAATTGAAAATAACTCAATTATTAGACCCAGAGTAATAAAGAACTATTAATACTAACCTCTAAACTTACCAAAACTTTGTCGGTCTCAAAACTATTGGACAGCAATTTAACTCCTTCCAACACTTCAAAATCAATCTCATCATCAAACATTCAAACAAGCAAAGCATTAAAGAAGATGCTACAAATTATATTTTATTTCCATGGAAAATCTTTTTCTTTTCCTCTTTCTTTCTTTTTAAACAAGTATAAGCATATATACTACTACATTATCTTTTAAATTCCACTCCTTCTATATTCATTAATTTTGCCCTTTTCCCATAAAAATAATCATAATAAAAATATTCTAACTCTTCCTTATTTTTCTTTCTTAATTAAAATACATATTTCTTTTCTCCCTCCTCTTCATCTTCTTCAACTTCACCTTTCATGTTTTCTTTTTCTTTCTTTCTTTTTTTTCCTTTTTTTTTTCTCAAACAACAACTCTATCTATTCTCAAGCATACTTCTACCTAATTTTAGATTAACATTTCCTCCTTATCTTGCTTTCTTTCAATTTATTCAATCTATCCTCCATTTAAACCCAAAAAGTAAAAATAGACTTTAATCAAACTTAATTACTCCAAAATCCTTTTCTCAAACTGAGCAAAAAATCAACAACTACTTCTTTACAAAACTTGAAAAAGAGAGAGTTCTAAACTAGTTTATAGTAAACGAGCAAAGCTAGAATAGCAAAATATGTAATGATCCGACAAAAATGAATGTTAAGAGATAAACCCAATCGTCAGACTTGAGAAGATTCACGACAGTCATGTCTTCATCATCAACCTGAGCTCTCGGATCCCTAAAATTCAAGTACCAATAAGCAGAATGAAAGTATTTAATTAAGACTAGCATCATTCAGCAGAGATATGAACATAATTAAACAAAATTTACAAACTAACATTAACCACACAATCATATACCGCGCATTTCTAGGATTTGAGCGCAACTGAACATCTTCAACATGACAGTAGTTCTTGAGCTTTTCAATATACTCATCAATGAGAAGCTAAACGCCACAAGACCTCTTCTTCCCCACAGTTAAAACGTGTATTGGCGCCGCTCTCTGTCCATTGTCCATATAACCACTTTCATATTAAAATTTAGCCTTCTTATCTATTTTTCAAACAATCTTAACAAAACTTGTAAATTTTCTTACCTAGAAACGTGCAGTCCTTCTTGATTTGGCCCTCTAAGACCAATTTCTTCCATTACACCTTTTTTCCTCAATCCATATCAAATAAACAGTGGATCCGGTGGAGGACTGACCAGATCTAGAATGGGGACAGCGAGGCTGTACGGCGAACGGCGTCTGGCGCGAGGCTGGGCGACTCCAACAAGGGCATCGCGGTGGCAGGGGTGCGAGCAGCGGCGTCTGGTCGGCGCGAACGGCAGGCGGTAAACGCTCCTTCTGGCTTGGGCGAAGGAGACAAGCGGCAGCATCTGGTCACGCAAACGGCTGGGCTCGACGACGACTGACAGCTTCGGCTGGACGCTAGAGGGCGGTGGCTGAGGGAGGAGCTAGTCGACTACTAGCAGCGGAGAGAGGGAGAGTTGGCTGGGGCTAGTGAGGTGCTGCGAAGAGAGGGTTTCGAGGAGGGTTTGCAGAAGAGAAAACGAGTAAGGGGAAGCATTTAGCCCTTTTACTCGTTTAAAATAATAAGTTAATTATTTTTTTTATTTTATTTGATAATTTTGATAGGTGGTAAATCAAATTTGAGAGGGAAATGAAAGAAGAAGGAAGAGAAATAAAAAATAAAGATTAAAAAAATATATTATATTTTATATTTTACTTGACATGAAAAATATGTCAAGTAAGAGCTTATTATACTTGATACGAAAAATGCGTCAAGTAAGACCTTATATTACTTTACACGAAAAACGTGTCAAGTAATGGTTCGTGTGAAAATATCTAAAACAGTCCGTCAACTCCGCTTTTTTAACTCTTTTACTTACATTTTCTTTTCTAAAAGGTCATTATTTGACTTTTTTTTCCAAATAAACGTCAAGTAATTTAAAACTAAGTGTCAAGTAATGTAGATTTTATAGTAGTGGATCCCGAGAATACAAATTAAGAGACAAGAGAAGAAAATTGTTCTCTTACTTACACGATTTAGGAGAAATAGGAACTTGAATATTTATTAACTTGCTTTTCTTTCTTTTCTTGCTTACAAATGAATAATCTTACACATATTTATACTAGTATAAAAGTACATTAAAAGGCATTAACATTAAATATCTACACATGTGACTCTTCATCAATACATGAACATTCATCAATGTATTTAGTAATTCATGTATCTAATAATGTAATTCATATAGTTTAATAAAAGTCTAGATTAATTTTAACATCCTCCCTTAATCTAGACTTGAGTAACTCCAAGTTTTGAATGTGTATGGCTAAGATCAATGACTCATCACATTCGTGGAACATGTGGTTTGTCTTCTAGTAAAAATCTTCCAACGATATTATACAAAGACTGAAGGAACTTGGTTAAAGGTCCTCGAGCGAAAGTGGATCGTCTCAATTTTTCAATTTTCACAAAATATAGAATTTTACAGAAGAAGAACAAAATTATGCATTTATAACAGAAACTACAGCATGCTCATAAATAAAAACAGAAGAATAAATGGGTTTGAAACTCTTACCTTTGAAGATCTAATCTTCACTATAAAATCCCTCAAATTCCAATTGGGCGCCACCGCGAAGGAAACCTTGGCATTCTATGGGATGAGAACTCAGGAGTTTGTGGACTTTAACTATTTTGGTAGAGAGGATATTTTTTAAAGAGGAGATGAAGAGAAGAATCGATCTCACAGAACTTTTATGTAGAGAGAAAATTTCTCTGCATCTTTTCACACGGCGGAGAATTGGGAACCACTTCCCCAATTACAACTCCCTCCCATAATTAGTTTTTCTAAATAAATTAATAAATTTATTTATTTAATGAAATATTATATATATATATATATATATTATAACTACCTTATCCTATAATATATAACTTATAGTTTATAGGGGCAATTGCAACTTTAATAAAAAAAAAAATTAAAAAAATTAAAAATTGGGCGTGTGTCCCTAGGGTTTGCTATTTTGCAAACATGTCAAAAAACTTCTGTCTGAAAATTTTATTGCTATCTGATTGTTATGTGATTGCTATGTGATTGTCACATTTGCAATTACAAAAAAGTTGAAGTCGTGACTTTGGTTCCTTAAAATGTATTTGTCATACAATGTAATTTCCCTAGTTTTGTATCAAATACAATACCTTTAGTTTCAATTATCTCCTACCAATGGCTTTTAATATAAATCCCATTAATATTAAATTTAATTATATGAATCTATGTTGGGTGAAAATTTAACTTTAAAAAATAAGAGGGAACCAATCTTTGGTTGGAGAATCTCACATTGGAAAATTTTGATTTGGAAGCCTCCCTTATGTACGACAATTTTGAGTTGTGGGTTTGAGTCCAAAGGAGTACCCATGTTTTGGAGGGAGTGAGGAGATAGATCATTGTTGGTTCAATGGACGTCCCACACGCGCGCCACCGTCGTCCGTTCGGGTGAAGCGCATGTGTGTGTGATTATTAATTTTAATAAAAATATTATTTTTTTTAAAATCGAGAAAAAAAAAACAAAAGAAAAGTCTTATCGGTCTCGCGAGTCCGTGCACATTCTGAGGCTCTCCGCCTCTTTTGCTCCCTATCGTTCCACGTTGAAGGCCTATAAAAGGCGTGACCTTCAGTAATTCTAAAACACGAATTTTTCATTCATTCGAATGTTCTCTTTTCCTCTCCTAACTCTTCCATTTTCATCTTCCGAGTGGTGGGTTAGAAAGGGTGTGTGTTTTGGTCGGTAATGGTGCATTTTCGATCGGGTTTCTTTGGCTGTTTTATCCTGGGGACGACGTGGCAATTTACAGACCTGCTTGCACACTTGGGCAAAGCCCGAAACGTCTTTAAGAGAGCGAGCTCCGCGACTCAGCCTATAATGAGTTTTGTGCATTTACCGTTTATTGTTTGTCGTTCTGAAGGTTTTGCCGTTTCTAACAATATAATTCATATAATTAAAATTTGAATCATATTCAAATATTTATTTCCTCTCAAGTATACTTTATATTATAATGTCTCAAATACATTGTAGTAACTATATCATATATAATTAATATTAAATTAATTATATCATATATAATTAATTCCTTCACATAATTTGAACAATTCAAATTAATCCAAAAACTAATTCTCATTTATTCCCGTTGAGCTACCGATGGGACCTCATGAACCTGTAGCTTGAAGCTCTAACAATATGTGAATAATTAATTAAATTATTCACCATCCGTTAACTGTCAGATACTCCACTAAAGACCGACAACTGCACTCTTCACACTAAAAATATATTTTTGTGTCCATTGGATATAACCAGCCAACAATATGAGGACTTTTCACAAATTGCTCGTAATTATAGTTGAGCCAAAATTACCATTTTCCCCTGTAGTTACATTTAACTCCTTAAGTACCATTGATCCTTCTAAAGAGCAATAAGTCATAGTCTAGCTATGATTGAACCCCTCTCGGGTCAGGAGAGGGTGTAGCGCCATATTGTTCAAACCCTGAAATCAGCCCTTAAAGGGAGCAATTTATCTACTTACCCCGACATTGGGGAATGAGTGAATTCCTTCTTGTGTAGCTGTGTTCCCAACTCCCCAATTAGACGAATCCTAAAATAGTAGGCTTATTGAGTCAGCGATCTGGTCACTCTCACCCATTCAAATCAAAAGACTGTCTTCATAAACAGGAGCTCACAACTCACTCATGATTCAGGTCATGTTACCTATGGTTATCCTAGTGAAATGTAAGTCTCTATTATGAACGACATTATATAATGAGATTAAAGATTTCGTGATCCAGTCTTATATAAACTTCTTTATATAGATTATCCTCGCTCACATTTCTCCACATGAATGATCATGATCAAATCATTTGAAGCACTTTACAACAATTGTAACATTTACAAAGTGAGCCATACTCGTAGTGTCACCAAGATAAGGTATCCAACCTTATTCATCTACTACCGACCATTTAGGTTATCACTTAAACATTAACTATCAGCATGTCTCTACATACATGTTTAAGCTTGAATTTTAGTTTATTGGTTTGTGTGGTTAATGCAACTAAAAATGAAATAAAAACATCATATATTTTATTAAATAAATAAGATGTTTGTACATTATAATTACAAACTATAGAATCCTATGAGATTTAGGGCATCAACCCCAACAAAGACAACATAGTATGCATATCTTAAATCAAAGGAGGATATATTAAAGGAGATAGAACAAAACATATTTCACCGAAGCTTTTCTACCCGCATGATCTTGAAGAAAATGGTGACATCACTGTACAACAAATTTGTTCGAAAGATAACTTGGCAGACTTATTTAGAAATGTATTACCTATTGGAACTTTTGAAAAACTAGTGCACAACATTGAAATGTGACAACTCATAAACTTCAAGTGATGTTTCTATGGGAGGGAGTAAATATATCTTTTAAGAGTATCAAATTATATGAAATATACTATTTTTCCTTCATTGAGATTTTTTTCAGTTGGTTTTTTCCTAGTAAGGTTTGAATGAAGCATATTTCATATATAATGGGCATTTAAGGGGAGTATTATAAATGTGTTAAATTAGGTGTAATGTAGATGCCTATTATTAGTGTCTATTGGTCATGTATCATTTATCATTACCCTATGTGTTGTCTATATGTCTCAAGATTACACACTATTAGTGTTCATATAATCCACCATCTACTTACTAAGTTTCCTATAAATAGTGTCATTTGGTGGGTTTTGAAAGACACACATATTGGTGATCAATCCAACAAGATTGGAGAAAGTTGAGAAATCCATTCTTTGTTATTTTATTTACTTTTTGTTATTCATTTATTTTAATATTTTAATATTTAATTATATATTATTATTATATTATATTATCTCTATATTCGTTGTACACCGTTGTGCTTATCAAATTATCAACAAAATCTTAATTTTTTAAACAAAAACTAATATGTTTTTTTTAAGATGGTCTATTTGCTGTAAATCCTTGCATACACTAGGGTTATAAATGGAACAAAATCAATTCACACTCCTCCCTAGCCTATGTGAACCCAAACCATACCGTATTTTTTGAAAGTCTAAGCAAAATCCTTTTCAAAATACCAGTTGGGATAGTCTGGTTGTAATTAAACAAACAGATATGCCAGTGATATAAATGAACATAAATTTCCTCAACTCTCCTCTCTAAAAATTTGTGAAGTCATATAGGTATCGTAATTTGTCAATTTTTTAGGACTTTAACCTAATTCATATTGGTTAGGCAAATAACCTCTTAGAAATATGAATACCAAAACTTTACAAAAGGCCAACAAGAAAAAAAAAAGGGTAAGTAATAGTAACTAGAGTCATCATTTGCATATAAATTACGTGCAAAGTTTGGAAAATTTTCAAAAACAACCTCCTCAAATTTTCATTTTTCAAAATTCATTACAATGGTTTTTCTCGGTCCATCTCGTCCGAGATCGACTATCGAGATTTACATAAAAATTTAATTTTTTCTAACTTATAGATCGTTTTGATTTTCTGGATGAAATCTCGGGCGGTTAATATTGAGATTCTATTAAATTTTCTAAATGATATGTAGTCTTCCCAAATTTTACATCAAATCTTATCTAATTTTTCAAATTTTTTAGTCTAAAAGTCAAAGTTTGCCCAAAAAATAAGATTTGGGAGATATAAAGAATCTCATATAACTTGTCAAAATTAACACCGAGATTTGATGTATTTGGACTTTCTTGATGAAATCTAAGACAGATTAATACTGAGATTCTTTATGTTATCCCAAATCTTAAATTTTATTTGCAAATTTTGATCTTTCACAAAATTTAAAAATCATAGTCCATTTGAGATCCATTTGAAAATCACAATTGGTAAATTTATTTGAAAATTTGGAAATCCATATAATTTTTGTAACAAAAATTAGAGTGTAAAGATTTGAAAAATTATGTAAAAAATAGATATAAGATTTGATAAATATAATTGAATTTGAAGAAAATTTGAAAAAGTATAAGATTTGGAAATAATATATAATATTTAGAAAAATTAGAAGTATCTCATTATTAATTCTGTCCAAAATTTCAACAAAAAGACTTAATACTAGAAAAAATCAATTTTTAATTAAATTTCAGTAGTAGATCTTGTCTAAGATAGACTAAAAAAGATTAATTTATTAACTTTTCAAAAAACGTGTTAGTTTTTTTAAAGTAAAAACTTGATAACGTTATTTCTCATCCTTTTCCACCAACTTTGTACAGTTATTCCTCAAACCATGTGAAAAACGTGGTCCGAAACGAAGTAAGTAAAAATATCCACTCTTTGTTGAACTCCAAAGTAATAATAATAAATAATAAATATTATGATAATAATATTAAAATGAAAAAAATAGAAATATTCACTCTTAATTAAATAGTATAGTACGGTAACTAGCCTGTCAATTTTTTCATTAAAGTTATTCCTCCAACCATGTGAAAAACGTGGTCCATAACGAACAACTAGAAATATCCACTTTGTTAAATTCCAAAATTAAAATTATAATAATATTAATATTTTGGCTTCTGAAAATTCCACTTTTTTCCGGAGAGCTTCTTTGGTAGGGAGAGGTTTGAATTTCTTACATATAGCTAACGTTTTAATTTTCAATTTAATTTCATAAATTTTAATATTGTTTTGCTAAAATTTTTATTATTTTTTTCTTTTTTAGTATAACATTTAGATAGACAGAGATAGATCTTTCAGACCTTTGAAAGAACATATCAGTTACCGTTGATTTAAGCTCATAATTTACTATAATTTTTTAATTAGTTGATGATAAATTTGTTTTTTTAATAAATTTATGGGACATGATATTAGACAAATTTTGCAAACAAAACTAGAAAGTTTTCAATTTCTTCTCCATTTTTTTAAGGAATTGAACAAAAGTTAGATTTTTCTCTAGTTTACGAGTTTATATGGAAGCTCACAATAAAAAATTTCGACATTCATTAGAAATATAATTGAAAAATGTTAAAGGTTAAACAATAATGTGGTTTCTTAGTCGTTTCTAGTGTCTATAGTTTCAATTGGCCCTTTTAATTTTTTTTTTTTTTTTAAGTATTATAATTAAAGTGGGTGGAAAATTAAACCTCAAACTTCGAGGTCTATAGTACAAACGTTATGTCAGTTAAGTTACGCTTTCATCGACAAATTTCTCTTTCCTTTCCATGATTTTATTTGAACCTCATGAAACTGCTTCTCAAAAGTCCTTGAAAACCACTCAAAAGAGACAAACTCATCAAATAATTTTAATTTTGTTGTCTTTATTATTACAAATTATTTTAAGTTAACTAACTAATAGTCACATTAAAAACAAAGCGAAAAAAATTAAAATCGACAACAAAAATAATTTGTAGAGTTTGTTTAAATTGCGACAAAACATTAAGGGATGTTTGGGGTAAGGGTTATCATCCAAATATAATAGCCACCTCTTACTACAGGAAAAATTATTTCAAAACCTCCAATTAATTACCTTTAACACTATTTCAAAACTCTAATTTGCTACAGTTTTTACTATTTTACATTAATCATATTTTTATTATTTGTTACGGTGTTTACTATTTCCTTCTGAAACTAAAATAGTTTACACCTCAAATACATATTATTATAACCCAAACTAAAATAATCTTCACCTTAAACACAAACTATCATAACTCAACTATAATAACCTAGGATTATAATAACTAACTAATTGTCCTAAACGCCTCCTAAATGGAAAGGTCCTCAAAGCACAAAAATTCAAGTAAAGTAAAATTCAATTTATATCAACATTTTATTTAGAATGAATTAGATATAATTGAGCTACCTATAAATTATTTCAAATACCTATTTCTAGCCCAAACTTCTAATTGTGAAATAACCATCAACCACACTGTGAGAGCTTCATTTATAAGAGAGTAGTGGTTTGTGAAAAGAAGAAAAAGCAAATGGAGAGAGTGAGAAAAGAAGGCAAAGTTCACATTTTGGTGATTCCTTTCCCCGACGCACAAGGGCACATAAACCCCATCCTCCAATTCTCCAAACGCCTGGCTTTCAAAGGCCTTAAGGTCACTCTCCTCAACGTCCTCCATGAAAGCAATCCGACTTACGAGCTTAACGTTGGCGGTGGTGATGGTTGTTCGAACTTCATTATTAACGTGGAGGAGAGGCCCCGAGCGCCGTACAACGGCAGAGAACCGGAGTCGATAGAGTCGTACATGCATCGTCTCAAGACCTCCATTTGCTTCCATTTAACAAGCCTCGTGACGCAACAGCAGAGCTCAAATTCCCCATTCGTGTACGTTGTGTATGATTCACTCATGCCTTGGATTCTAGATGTGGCTACAGCATTTGGGCTTCGTGGGGCTCCTTTCTTCACTCAATCATCCGCTGTTAATGCCATTTTCTATCACATCAACCATGGCTCCTTCAAGCTTCCCGTAGCGGAGACTGGTGTGTTATTGCCTGGGTTGCCGCTTCTCCATGCCTCCGACCTTCCTTCTCTCTTAATACCTAATCCCCAACACAATCCTTTTTTTCTCAAGTTGATGATTGACCAATTACATGACCTGCCTGATTGGATGTTCATCAACTCCTTCCACGCCTTGGAAACACAAGTAATTCCTCTAACTCTCCTCGTTATACTAACTATTTGGTCGTTTTAAAATGTTACACACATGCTCTTTGAGTTTTGTGTTTTGTTTCAGTTTAATCTCTAGATTTCAAAATGCTACAATTTTATGTTTGAACTTTCGATTTTGCTTCAATTTAATTCATATGTTTCAAGATTTATACTTTTAACTTTAATTTTTTTTTTTTTTTTTTTTACTAAATACTCACTTTCTGTCATTAGAGTTAATTTATGTAAATAAATTAAAATTCGTTAAAAGAATTATAATTAATTAACTTTCACTATTTTTATCACTTTTAAAATTAAATTTAAAATTTTACTTTATAACTATTTTTAATTAATTAATAAAAATTGACGTCAATAAATTAAAATGAATATTTAATGAAAAATCGAGATAAAAAATGTAAAATCTTGAAACTGAGATCAAATTGAAACAAAACTCAAATATTGAAGGATAAAATTGTAACAGTTTGAAATTTATGAACTAAATTGAAATAAAACTCAAAATCTAAAAATTGAATAGAATCTAAAACCAAAATCTAGGGACCAAAAAAGTATTGTTCCCCTTTGTTTAGTTTTTTACAACCCTCTAACTCAGTTTTTAAATTTCAACTCCATTTTTGTAATCATTTGGTTTTTTATTTTTATTTTAAAAAAATGAACTTATTTTCTCTCAATTTCTTACAATAATTTGCATATTTCTTTAAGTACAATGATTGAATTTTTAGTCAAATTTCAAAAACAAAAATGAGTTTTAGAAAGTTACTTTTTTTTTTTCAAATTTCGACTTCATTTTCTAAATTATTGAAATATTTTCAAAAAAAAAAAACTTAATATTGAAATATTACCTATAAACTTAATTTTCAAAAACAAAAACTCCAAAACCAAATCGTTATTAAATGGCTTTTTATTTGATTTTTATGTTTTCAAAATTGGATAAAACATTTATGGAATGAATTTGTTTGCCATAAACAAATAAGATAAGAATTGTCAATAAAAGCGTAGCTCACACTTTAATTACAAAATCTTAAAAAAAAAAAAAAAAAAAAGATAAGGACAGCTAACTTTTTTTTTTTTCCCTCTCTTATGATCAACAATGTTAGTTTTTTTTTTTTTCCTTCCTTTGTATGATAAAAGTGAAAGAACATCATTTGAATCCCTAAATTTTTAAGTAGAGATTTTATTTATTTGAATCCTAATATTATAAATGGATCATTTTGGTTTCTAAATGTTTATAAATATTTTAATAGGTTTTTTTTTTCACTAAAATCAGTAAATTTAAAAATAAAACTGATGACGTGAAAAGATGACTTATATATATATACACACGTGTATATATATTTTTCTTTAAAAATTCACATCTTATTTCTTTTCTATCTTCATTTTCTTTTTCTTGTTCTCTCTTCTCCCTCTCCATCTTTCTCCTTTTTCCCTTTATTTTAACCCAATCAAATTTTAATGGTTGATATAATATTAAATTTACATCCACCTATTTAGTTTAATATTAAATTTACATCCACCTATTTAGTTTTTTTTTTATTATTATTATTTGTAATGATTCAATAATTTTGTAGCTAATCTTATTCTAGAATTGATCCTGAGAATATTATTTATTGAAATCAACGTCTGAAGTTTCTATGTCCAACTTTTTAATTGATTCAAACGTTTTAGAAAAACTTATCTTTGCCACTATTACAATCCACTCTATAATTATAATAATGGAGTTTTTACATCGATTGATCAATTATAATAATTGGTGTGTTTCCAACTATTATAATCTACAGTTGATATGTTATCAAATTTTTCTTTATTACAATATTTATTATTTACTAATTTACTATTTCTTATTCATCATAATTTGTTCTTTTCTTATAGTGTTTGTTATTTACCGTTCAAGCTAAAATAAAGTACACTTTAAACATAGACTATTAAAACTTATAGAATATTAATTAATAGACGAATAGCTAACTAAGCATTCCAAACACCCTCTTAGTCATTATAAGAGAGGAGAACTTACTTAGACTTTATCAATTTCAAACTTCTGTTAAAGCTTCAGGAATGGTTTCAAAGGTCATCAGATTTTTTCCTTTCCTATCATTTTTGGTTCTTCTTGAAACTAAATAAGGTGATAGGATAATAAGTATGAAGTTGGAGTCCTAGCATTTTGTTGGAAAAAGGCACAAAAAAATGAAAGGATGAATAGGAAGGAGAGAGAACGAGAAAGAGAAGCAGAGAGGAAGAAGAAAGAGGAGAGAAATAAGAGACAGGAAGGGAAAGATTATATATTTTTTTTCAAGTTGACTTGAGGATGAAAGGACAAATACTATGACAGTTGAACTATCGATGATTTTTTTTTTTTTCAAGTTATCTTGCCACATTATCCATCTAGTCAATTTTGTTTTTAAACTTAACGATTTTATTAATTAGAGAATAAAATGACAAATTTGAATATTAAGGACTAAAACACTTTTGAAAATTTATAAACCAAAATAATATANTTGATGTATAAATTATAGTATTTTTTTAAAAAAATTATAATAAAGTGTTAAAAAGGAAAAAAATATTTGTTAAGAAAGTTATATATTTAGTATATATATCGATTTCGAGTACTTTTATGTTTTTATTCAATATTATAAAAGCTGAACTATAATTTAAATACTAAAATAATAATTAATATTTTAATACAGAATACCAATAATTTAAGATTTACTTTTGTGAAAAAAGTTAATTTGATTAAGATTAATTTTAAATGGAAGACCTAAGTTATATCTTTAAAAAGATATTTTAATATTTAATAAATATCATGGAATGAGAACCTAAACAAATTTATAAAATGATTTGATATATTCATTATTTATTTTTTATTAAATAGAGAGAATTTTTTTGACAATACGATGAAGTAAGAAAATCAAGTTTTTGACTTCGGAGTAATAATACTAATACTATGTGAGTTAATTTATGTTTATCTTGGATTAAAATGATAAATTTTGAATGAAAAAAGAAATATGAAATTACAATTTTTTTTAGTGGATTATTGTTATATATTATAGCTTACCATTAAACTATTATAATACAAGAAAATAAAAATACAAAAGGCCTTGTTTTACTAATTATAGTTTTCCATAATTATTTTACAAATAATGATTACAATGATATATTTTTTTAGTGAACTCAAAAGATATATGTTAGATAAATTATTTAAATTGGCAACATTTATTTAATGTATATTAAATGAAACTTTTTTTTACCAATTTAATTTATTATAATCCTTTTATTTTTCAAATGTATTATTTATTTCTTTAAATTAAATAAATGTAGGTAAGTTCAAATATAATTAAGAATTAGAATGTTGGTAGACTTTTGTTTTCCATTGACATTCACATTTCATAGTTGTACACTCTCTATAAAATTGGAAGATTTAGATGTAATTTCTTATTTAAACTTCATTTTGTTGTTTTTTTTTCCGTTAAGTTTTCTAGCTAATGAATTATGTGAAAAAAATGTAATGATGATAGGATAATAATCATAACAATATTTTAAAAAAAGACAGATATAGTAAAATCCATCTAGAATAAATTTTTATCGCTAATAGACTCTTATCAGTGATATGATCTATCATTGACAGATTCCTATCTGTGATATAATCTATTATTGACAAATTCTTATCGCCTATCTACGATATGGTCTATCACTGATAGACTATATAAGTTTGGTATATTTGTAATTCTTTTTACATTATACAATATTTGTCAATACTTTAAATCTGATGATTATATTTGTAGTTGAATGATTATTTTTGTGAGTGGGAAATTTTTATAATTTGTGCTTTCAAATTATTTTGGTTTATTAGGAAATATTTTTTAATCTTTAAAAAAATTACTACTCTTATATATATATATATATATATATTACACACATTTCACGCTTTGCAATCCATTTTGTTTTCAATTTTATGTTTTTGAAAACTATGTTTGCATCCTTACCATTTGTAATTTTTTTTTCACATTTCTTTACACATTGAATCTTAAGCCAAATTTCGAAATCAAAAACAAGTTTTTAAGATAGTCTTTGATAACAATTTTATTTTTAGTTTTATGATTTTAAAATTTATACTTGTTTTCTCTAAAATTTCAAATTATGATTTCTATCTTTTCAGAAGAAACACTTGAATTGTTAGTAAAATTTTATCATAATATAAAGTTTTTCAAAGCTACTTTTCTTAGCTTTCAAACTTTCTTAGTTTTCTATCTTTTAATTCATGAAATTTTAACAATTTAGTCCCTGAACTTTAATTGATAATGGTTTAATCTCTGCACTTTCGAATTATAATAATTTAGGCCCCATTTATCAACAAATTGTGGATTATGAATGATTTGATCAATCCGTCTTTCTGTGGGAACAGTTATACAAGAATATGAGCAATCTAGTATAAGAAGTTCTTCCACCCCCTCCACTTTGATAAAGAATTTATAATAATTTAGATTTCATTTGATAACCATTTTATTTTTTGTTTTTATTTTAAAAAATTAAGTCTATAGACACTGTTTTCACCTCCAAATTTTTGCCTTTTTATCTACTTTTCACCAATGGTTTAAAAAATCAAGCCACATTTTTAGAACTTAAAAAACTACTTTCAAAAAGTTGTTTTTGTTTTTGGAAAGATACAAAAATAGTAAGAAATGTAGATGATATAGGCTTAATGTTTTTTTTTTTTAAAAAAAAAAAAATTATCAAATGAAGCCTTAGTCTTTGAACTTTAATAAGTAAAAATTGAGTTCTAGAACTTTACAATATGTATCGACTTAGTCTTAATTGTGAAAAATAAAATTAAGATTTAATGAAATTTCTTACACATGTAAATTGATAAATTGACCGAGAATCAAATCTTTTATAAACTATATAAAGACCCTAGTTACATAATAGAAGTTGAACCTTAATTTTGATAGGATAAATTTGTTTTTTTTTTTTTTTTAATTTTGGAACTAAATTATTATAAATTTGAAGGTATACACAAATTAAATCGTAACTTTTGTTATTACTTCAATGAAAATGTCTCCACTCCCAAACTTTTCTTTCTTGATTTAATTTTCTTAGTTTTTAATGGAGTTGTTGCTATACAAATAATTGCAACGTTTTTTTAAGTATTGCAGTAGAATTAAATTATTGCAACATTGTCCCAAATGTTGCAACATAATTGTTGTAATACACTCTTTTGCAGCATTTAACAAAAGTGTTGTAAATTAATCGTTGCAATAGACATAATCTGCTACAAAAACTGCTACCTTACATGCTTTTACAATGGTTTATTTGTATGTTGCTACAAACTGTTGCAATTTTATGAAGTCTTATCACACTTTTTAAACCGCTACAAAAAATCTACTGCAGTAAACCTGTTTTCATGTAGTTGTATCTTTCTAACATAAACACTTGAATTCTGATAGAATCCCATCCCCCCAACAAATGTAAATGAGGAAGAGAATATAAGTAGTTAGAGGAGAATAAAGAATGGGGACCACTATGGGAGGGGGAAAATCTCTTATTGTTCTGTTATTGTTGTGACTAATTTAATATAAAGCATGAGTTAGGGGAGAGGGATAGATATAGAAATTTCATTTTGAATTAAGCTTGTAAGCTGTAAGAGAGGAGGTCTCGACTTCCTAGGCTATTTTGAGCCAAAACAGTGAATATATAACCGAGTCTCTATCAATTTGGTATCAGAACTGTTCTTTCTTGGGAAGAGTATGGTGAAGAAGATGGAGGCAAGATTATTAGCTGTGGAAGAGCAACTTACTTTACTACAAGTAGGAATGGAAAATAGGATGGATCAACTACTTGGGGAGATGCAACAAGTTACAGAGAGCGTTATGGCAGCTAAGATCGAAACCTTGGGGGAGACACTGGAGCAGAAAATGATTCACGCATTGGAGGTGTGGTCGAAGAAGTCGGAAATACTCAAGGAGGGTGAATCAGGGTCATCGGAGAATCCAGTGATGGACAGAGGGAAACAACCGGTGAAGGAAGATGTTGGGGGGAGGAGAGAGGTACCGTTGTTCGATATGAGATTAAGAAAACTATAAATTCTGATATTCAAAGGAGAGATAGGGGAAGTCCGATGGGTTGGTTTCATAGAGTAGAAAGATATTTCGTGGTCAATCGTTTATCGGAGAAGGATAAAGTCGAAGCAGCGATATTATATTTGGAAGGAGAAGCGTTGGAATGACATCAATGGGTAAAGGAGAGAACGTCAATGAATACCTGGGCAAATTTTAAAGAACAGCTCCTGTTATGCTTCCTACCGGTCAAAGAAGAAGATCGAAGAGCCCAGTTCCTTACAGTGAAGCAGGACGACGGTGTTCGTGCGTATTGGTGGCGGTTCGAGCAGCTATCGGGACTGTTGAAGGATCTTTCAGACGAAACGTTGGAAAGCAAATTCGTCAGTGGGCTGAAAGATGATATCCAAATCGAGATGAGAATGTTTAAACTAATTGGGCCGAAGGAGAAAATGAGGATGGCCCAGATCATCGAAGATATGGAAGAAGCCCGAAGAAAGAAATGGGGCGGAGGCGACCCAAACCCATTGAAATCCGCTGGTGCATCTTCAAACTGGGGTCTCAATACCACCACGGGTCAAACCGGCCCTAACCTGAACCAACACGCACAATTGACAGTGAAATCCGCTGGTGCATCTTTAAACTGGGATCTCAATACCACCACGGGTCAAACCGGCCCTAACCGAACCAACACGCACAATTGACAGCCCGAACAATTTCTCTCAATCCGACCCGCGACGGAGGTACGTCTTCTAACTCAGTCACACTAAAGGACGTAAATGGGAGATCGTTCACGACCGATGCGTTCAAACGGCTGTCCGACAACGAAATGTAGAATCGGAGGGACAAGAGACTGTGCTATCGTTGTGACGAGAAGTATACCCTGGGACATCGCTGCAAGAGGAAAGAATTGAGCATTCTGCTGTGCCATGATAAGAAAGGGGATGAAGAGACAAACGACGCAGGGGAGGAGTTAAGCGAAGTCGAAATTCCGGCGGCCACTACTCTAGAGCCCATGGTAGTTAAGACTACCGAACACGAAGCGGCAGAGCTTTCCCTCAATTCCTTGGCAGGAATTGACTCGCCCCGAACAATTAAGGTTAAGGGGGCTATCGGGGATAGGGATGTGTTCGTTCTCATCGACAGCGAAGCATCCCACAATTTCATCAATAGGGAGCTGGTATCGACTCTGAAATTACCGCAGATGCCCACGACAAGCTATGGAATCATGTTGGGAACAGGGACTTAAGTGAGGACGACGGGTATCTACAAAGGGGTAATTCTTAATCTCCCTAACCTCACAATTATTAATGACTTTTTCCTTTTACCTCTGGGTAGCGCCGATGTAGTGTTGAGGGTACAATGGCTAATGACATTGGGACGAGTTGAGTGTGATTGGAGTACATCGGAAATGGAGTTTCAAATTGGAGATTAGCGGGTGCACTTGAAGGAAGATCGCAGTATAATGAAGGCCTAAATCTCTCTAAAATCGATGATGAAACTGGTCAGGGAAGAAAGCCAAGGTATATTGCTCGAGTTGAATTCTCTTCTAACCACAGCAAGGGAAGACAGAGACCGAACAGAGGAAGAAAGCAAACCAGAAATCCGGGAAATTCTAATGAGGTAACAGTCGGTCTTTCAAACAGTAAAGGGGTTACCTCCAGTACGACACCATGAACATCATATTGAACTAAAGCCAGGGGTTGGACCGGTGAACGTCAGACCATACAGGTACCCTCAGTTCTAGAAAGATGAGATCGAGAAATTTGTTGAAGAAATGCTCACCGTTGGGATTATTCAACCAAGTGTAAGTCTGTTCTTCAGCCCTGTGTTATTAGTTAAAAAGAAGGATGGGAGCTGGCGATTTTGTGTTGACTACAGGGCCTTGAACCAAGTCACGGTACCGGATAACTTCCCGATTTCGATGGTCGATGAATTTCTTGACGAATTAGCTGGAGCACGAATCTTCTCCAAAATCGACTTGAAATCCGGATACCATCAAATTCGTGTGGCACCTTCAGACGCCCACAAAACGACATTCCACACTCATGAAGGCCAATACGAGTTTCTAGTCATGCCATTTGGGTTAAAGAATGCCCCATCAACGTTTCAATCGATAATGAACTATCTCTTACATCCATACTTACGAAAATTTGTATTAGTGTTCTTCGATGTTATCCTAATTTACAGTTCTTCACTGTGTAATCATGTGCACCATTTGTCCTTGGTGTTGCAAGCATTGGAGGATAATCAGTTTATGGCCAACCTCAAGAAATGTACCTTTGCGGCCAATCAGATCGACTACTTGGGTCACATAATATCAGCTGACAGAGTGGCTGCGGATCCCTCGAAGGTTGAGGCTATGCTGCAGTGGCCCACCCTGACCATAATGAAGCAATTAAGGGGATTTTTGGGGCTGATTGGATACTACCGCAAGTTCGTAGTTCACTATGGCTCCATTGCCTTTCCATTAATGCAACAACTTAAGAAAGATAAGATATAATGGAACGAGGAAACACAGGAGGCCTTCGAGACATTGAAGCAAAGAATGGCTCAACTCTCCACCCTCAATCTCCCTGATTTCAACCAAGTATTCATAGTGGAAACAGACGCATCAGAAGTAGGGGTTGGGGTGGTATTGATGCAAGAAGGACGACCGGTAGCCTACTTCAGCAAAGCTCTCCCACCAACGCATCGCCTCAAGGCCGCATATGAACGAGAACTAATTGCCATAGTCATGGCTGTGCAGAAATGGCGGCCCTATCTCTTGGGGAGGAAGTTCACTATGCAGACGGATAAAAAAAGCCTCAAATTTCTATTGGAACAACGTATCATCGCGAGAGAATATAAAAAATGGGTGGCCAAGTTGATCGGGTACGAATTTGATATCGAATACAAGAGGGGGTTAGAAAACTCAGCAGTCGATGCCTGTCTAGATTGCCTACCATGGTGGAGATGTCGATACTCAGCATGATTAGTTCACTTAATCCGGCGATATTCGCCTGTCAAGTTGAACAAGACCCGGAGCTAAAAGTTGTTCGGGATAATATTTGATCAGAACAGCCGCACCCCTAAGGGTATACACTCCAAGGAGATCTTCTACTATACAAGCAACGCATTGCTCTGCCACCACAATCACCCACCATACCATTGCTACTACAAGAATTCCACAATAGGGTAGTTAATATGTATCAAAGGTTGAAGAAAGAATTTTTCTGGAAAGGCATGAAGGCAAGGGCAAAAGCTTTCATAGGAGACTGCTCGGTTTGTCAGCAAGCCAAGTATTTATCACTAGCCCCCGCCGGATTGCTACACCCATTGCCTATACCCGAGCTGACTTAGGAAGATATCAGTATGGATTTCATTGATGGCTTGTCAAAGTCCAAAGGATATAACTCCATCTTGGTGGTGGTTGACCAACTGTTTAAATATGCACATTTCATGCTCTCCGCCACCCATACACCGCAGCAACCATGGCTGGACTATTCCTAAAAGAAATTGTACGACTACATGGAGTTCCTCAGAGCATAATATCAGAGAGAGACAAAATATTCACTAGCCTATTTTGGGAGGAGTTATTCAAACAAATAGGGACTCAGCTTAAGAGAAACACATCTTACCATCCACAAACGGATGGGCAAACAGAAGTAGTCAATCGAGGATTATAAGCATACCTCCGATGTTTCACCATGGAAACACCATGACAGTGGTATAAATGGTTGGCATGGGCTGAGTACAATTACAACACATCATACCACACAGCCATCAAGCGGACACCTTATGAAGTATTATATGGTTGATCGGTACCCTACTAGTCTATTATGAACAGGGGAACGTGATAGTTGGAGAAGTGGATGTGCTACTAAAGAATAGAGATGAAATGCTCAAACAATTGAAGAACACATTAGAAGCAACCCAACAACAAATGAAGGCCCTAACAGAATCTAAACGACGAGAAGTGAATTTTGAAGTTTCGGATTGGGTATACATCAGACTCAAACCATACCGCTAAAGCTCTTTACTAGTGCACAAACATCCCAAATTAGCTCCACGCTACATTGGCCCTTTTCAAATAATCCAAAGGATTGGACCAGTAGCATATAAACTCGACCTACCCCCCGATGTAAGCGTACACCCCATACTACATGTTTCACAGTTAAGGAAGGTCGTGGGTACCTTACTTCCAAGATTCACGGCACCACCAGCCTGGCTATTAGGGAAACAACTCAAACCAGTAGCAGTTTTTGGGGTCCGAAAGATCGGCACCACCATATCATCACCCAACGATTTTGAAGTACTCATCTAGTGGGAAGACTTACCGATCGAAGATGCAACATGAGAAGGAGGAGCACAGATAGCTGACCAATTTTCGGACTTTCACCTTGAGGACAAGGTGGTGCTTTGGGGGGAGGGTAATGATAGACCCTCCATATTTAGAAAATATGAAAGAAGAATTAACAAGAAGAATAGGAAGGGGGTACAAATGTAAATGAGGAAGAGAATATAGGTAGTTAGAGGATAATGAAGAATGAAGACCACTATGGGAGGGGGGGAAATCTGTTATTGTTGTGACTGATTTAGTATAAAGCACGAGGTAGGGAGAGGGATAGATATAGAAGTTTCATTTTGAATTAAGCTTGTAAGCTGTAAGGGAGGAGGTATCGGCTTCCTAGGCTATTTTGAGCCAAAACAGTGAATATGTAACTGAGTCTCTATCAAATTCGTACTAAAATGTCAATCTAATAAAGTTTTTGAGAGCTATTTTTCTTAGTTTTCAAAATTTGACTTGGTATTTTAAAAAGATTTATAGAAAATTGAATAACAAAACATAAAAACTTCCTATAGGATTAGTGTTCATAAGCTCAAAATTAAAAAACTAAAGTGTATGATTATCAAAAGAGAGCATAAAAACTATTTTTTAAGCCTTAATTATTAGTTTTGTTATTTAACGGATTGTCTCGATGTAAATTCAGGCAATAGAATGGATGCAAAGGCACATACCACTGAAGACAGTTGGACCAACAATTCCATCCATAATGATAGACAAGGAGTTGAAGATTGACGACCACAATTACAGAATGAATCTAACCAAATCAACTGAAAACGACAACAGCAAAATCATGGAGTGGTTAGACTCTAAAGTTCATAACTCTGTCATATACGTATCACTTGGAACCACATCAAATCTTCGAGAGGAGCAAATGGAGGAGCTTGCATGGGGACTCAAAGCAACCAACAAAACATTCCTTTGGGTTATTAAGGAGGCCGAAACCCCAAATAAGCTTCCACACAACTTTGTTGAAGAGCTAAAAGGGATGGGGATGGTGGTGAAATGGTGCTCCCAAGTCCATGTTTTGGCTCACAA
Organism: Benincasa hispida; assembly: GCF_009727055.1. Taxonomy (NCBI): domain Eukaryota; kingdom Viridiplantae; phylum Streptophyta; class Magnoliopsida; order Cucurbitales; family Cucurbitaceae; genus Benincasa; species Benincasa hispida. The sequence goes on along the minus strand of NC_052353.1, from coordinate 24,855,018 downwards.
ATCAATTGGGTGTTTTGTCACTCACTGTGGTTGGAACTCAGTCTTAGAGGCTATTGCTTGTGGGGTTCCCATGGTATCAATGCCTCAATGGACTGACCAAATGACTAATGCCAAGTTTGTGGAGGATGTGTGGAAGATTGGTGTGAGGGTTAATCCAAAGCAAAATGGGATTGTTAGGAGACAAGAGATTGAGTTGTGTATTAGGAAAGTTATGGAGGGAAAGAAAAGCCTTGAGATTAGACAAAATGCAACTAAGTGGATGAAACTTACGGCTCAAGATCAAACTTCTGATGACAACATTGATGATTTCGTGACACAACTTACAAATCGTGTTGTATGATTTTTCTTTTTGACGATATGTCAACGTTGTATGTCTGTGAATACCATTGGGGTGTTTCTACTTAGAAAAATGATAGTCATATTATGTTTCACATGTATTGTTTAAAGTTTTGGAGATTGTAAACATGTGTCTAGATTGTGATATGTATGAGTTTGTTAATAAGTCTACGTGTTTCAATTCTAATTTATTAAACGTGGACTTATTAAGTGTATTTGGTTGGTTATTTGGAATTTGTTATAAATAATAACTACATCATTTATGTATTAATAATTTAATTGAGACAAAATGGAAGAAGGTGAATGAAGTTGGTGAAGGAAGCTGTGAATGAAAATGGAATCTCTAATAAGAACATTGATGATTTTGTGGCACATCTCACAAATATTTAAATTTATGATGATTTTTGGTTTTCTTGTTCAAATCGAGATGTTATGTTTTTTTTTTCTTTTTTCTTTTTCAATTTAATACTCTTTCAAAATATTAATGTAATTTAAGAAGACAATTATTGTCATCTTCTATTACATATGTTGCTATTATTTGAGTTATTCAATTTCTCTTATGCTAGTTTGGTATAGATTCAAATATGATGAATTCCAACAATCTTATGCTTGTATCAAAGCTTAGTGAGATATGTATACTAGGTAGGAATGAACATAGAAACCGACCAAATAGAAGCAATTGACTAAACTGAACGAAATAGAAAACTTGATTTTTACTTAAGATTATTTGATTTCATTCGATATAAAATAATAAGAAAATCATCAAATTTTTGAAATGTTATTGTTAGGGAAGAAAATAAAGATAGAAAAGGAAAAGGGAAGATGGAAGAATAATTGGAAATGAGTCACCAAAATCTGTTGAGAATTTATTAGAATTATTCCTCGCCACCAACCAAAGCAAGCCATGTGTAATTATTCTTTTATTCTTTTGTATTGTTGTGTAGCCACATTGAAGGACAATGTGTATATAAGTGAATAGGTTGTATATACCAAAATATACTGAATACAAAGAGAAGAAGATGAAAGGGCATTCCTCTGAAACAAAATTTCTTATTCTTCAACTTGGTATCAGAGCAGCCATGGCAAATGCCACACTCGTCAAAAGCTCCTCCACCACGGAACCTGTGAAGTTCAGCACTCCACCGCTGAATCAGCTGCTTAATCAGCTCACCACCACAAAGCTAGAACACGACAACTTCATGTTGTGGAAGACGCTCGCGTTGCCCATCCTACGAAGCTACAAACTCGAAGGACACCTCTCAGGGCAGATCCCCTGTCCGCCGATGTTTGCCCAGACTACCTCAGAAGTAACCTCCAACTCCCAAGTGATTAGTGATGACAGAGTAAGCTCATCAGTAGAACGGTGCCTGAATCCTCAATATGAAGCATGGCTGGCCGTCGATCAACTCCTGCTAGGATGGCTATACAACTTGATGGCTCTAATGTTGTCGTCTAACTCATGAGGTATGGGAATGCAAAAGAATTGTGGGATGCTATCCAATAGTTGTTTGGAGTTCAATCTTGAGCTGAAGAAAACTAAGACAAGCGTTTTTACAAACGAGGAAAGGAAGTCAGAAGATGAGTGAGTATCTGAAGTTAATAGAGCTACACTCCGACAACCTTGCGTAGACGGGCAACCCTATTTCAACAAGAGCACTGATCTTGCAAGTTCTTCTTGGCCTTGATGAAGAGTACAACCCAGTAGTCATGGGCATCCAAGGCAAACCAGGGATTTCTTGGTTAGATATGCAATTCGAACTTCTATCATATGAAAAACGCTTGGAACATCAAAACTCTATCAAAATGCATAGCTCCTTTGCCCAAAATCCTTCTGTTAATATAGCTTTCAACAGGTACACAAATGGAGGAAAGTCACAGTTTAATCCCTCATTCAATGGGAATTGGCAATAGGGTAACAACTCTAAAGGAAGCAAATCAAACCAAAATCCATTCAATGGACAAAATGGCGGCCGCGAACAAGGAAGAGGATGAAATAGAAACTCAAATAGATCGACATTTCATGTCTATGGGAAGTATGGTCACTCAGCCTTAGTATGCTATCATCGATTTGATAAAGAATACTCTCAGAACAGTGGACAAGGCAAAGGAATTCATGGGTCGATTGGCCCCAACAACAATGTCGCAGCTGTGTTCACGGCCTCACAGACCTCCAACACCTTCATGGCCACACCGGAGACAATAACTGATCCAAATTGGTACATCGACAGTGGAGCTACAAATCATATAACACCTGACTATAACAACATCAACAATTCAACTGAGTATGAAGGTAATGAACTGGTTATTGTAGGTAATGATGAAAAACTGCATATCTCTCACACTGGTAAATCTTATTTGTCTGATGAAAGAAATGAGTTTATACTAAATGATGCCCTATGTGTACCTAACATTGCAAAGAATTTGATTAGTATATCCAAGCTAGCTCATGACAATGTTGTGATTGTTGAATTTCACACTAATTATTGTGTCATCAAGGACAAGGCTACGAGCAAAACACTGTTGAAAAGGGAGCTTGACAAAGGACTGTACCGCCTACAAGGAACTAAAGACTGAAAGACACTGCTAAGAGAAGAGGAACCACTCTATACAAAAATAACCACCCGACTGCACTAGTTATATCAGGAATTAGGATAAATGTGGTTGAGTCAAAAGTTATTTGGCACAGAAGATTAGGACATCCGTCGACTAAGACATTAGACTATATCGTTAGAGAACGTAATTTACCTTTCAAATCTAATGAAAGAAATGAATTTTGTTACTCATGTCAATTAGGAAAAGCAAGTGCTCTACCATTTCCAAATTCTCAATCTCGAGCATCAAACAAGTTTGACCTAATACATACAGATGCATGGGAACCAACCTCTATTTACTCTACTGATGGGTACCAGTACTTTGTAGTATTCTTGGATGACCACAGTAGATATGTGTGGATATACCCTATGAAATAGAAGAGTGAGATACTGTCTGTATCCAATCACTTTAAACAATGAATCCATACTCAATTCAAATCAGGGATCAAAATGCTTCAGTCAAACAATGGTAAAGAGTATGATAAAATTCATTGCCTTTGTGAATCAAAAGGCATTTTAATCAGAAAATCATGCACGTATACCTCTGCACAAAATGGTCGAGCCGAGCACAAAAATTGACATATAGTCAAAACTAGCCTCACGCTACTTGCACAAGCGTCCATGCCTTTGTCCTTTTGGTGGGAGGCATTCTCAACAACAGCTTATCTTATAAATAGAATGCCTACAACCGTGCTACAAGGTAAATCACCTGTCAATGTAATGTTCGGCTCTATGATTTTTTCAATCTCAGGACATTCAAACGTGCTTGCTTTCCCTACCTAAGGCCATACCGCAGTAAAAAAATTCCAATTACACTCAGAGACATGCATGTACATTGGTCCCAACTCACAACACAAGGGGTACAGATGCCTAAGTCCATCGGGCCGAATATATACCAGTAGATATGTGAAGTTCAATGAGAAAGACTTCCCATTTGCATCCCCATCGTGTACCACGATCGCCCAAGCGACAGATATAACAATCGCTAAGCTCTCATCACTTAGAAAAATTGCCCAGACGACCAGCCCAACGATCACTGAGCCCTCATCGCTCAACAAAATCGCCCAGATGATGGACAAAATGATTGCTAAACTCACATCGTTTAGAATGATCACACAAAAGACAGACAGAACGATCGCCGATCGTTTAGAACGATCGTCCAGATGACAGACAACACGATCGCTCAGTCTCCATCGTTTAGAACGATCGTCCAGGCGACAGACACACGATCGCTGAGATTCCATCGCCTAACAAAATTGGTGAAATTCCATCGTTCAGAACAATCACCACAACAAAGAACCCCACGATCTCTGAGACTCCATCATCTAGCAAGATCGCCCAGGCTATAGCCCCCACGATAGCTGAGTCCTTAGTCCTAAGCCTTTAAACAATACTCAATAACCTACCTCAGTCACAGTCATTCCCCCAAATGAATCCTACACCTCTATATGCTCCTGACCACGCTCCAACCACCACAAACCAAACATCCTCTACAAGCTATGTATCCTACCCCAGTCCAAATCTCTCTCCATCGTTGAGTTCTGCCCATCACTTGCCATTGTCCCTGACTCAAACTAGCCCGGACCAATATGACAGCCCCAATATACCATATATACCATATCCTACTGATAACCCGTCATTTGCCACTTTGCCAAAACCTGCCATATTTTCCCGCCCCTCACCAATTCTCACTCACCCCATGATAACAGAGCTAAAGCTGGCATATTTAAACCCAAAGCTTGGATGACAAGCAAAGCTACTGATTGGTCTCAAACAGAGCCCACTAGAATCACAGCTGCACTTGCAACTCCTCAGTGGAAGAAAGTTATGGATGAGGAATACTCAGCTCTCGTAAAGAACAAGATATGAACACTGGTCCCACCATCTCCATCGCACAATATAGTTGGCAACAAATGGATATTTCGACTAAAGAGAAACATGGATGGCTCAATACAATGGTATAAGGCCCGACTGGTTGCGAAGGGCTTTCATCAACATCATGGTGTGGACTTCGTTGAGACGTTCAGCCATGTCGTGAAGCCTTCCACAATCCGAGTAGTAATCAGTGTTGTTGTGTCACAAGGCTGGTCCCTCAGACACTTGACTTCAACAATGCATTTTTAAATGGTAAACTCGTAGAGAATGTATATATGTGCCAACCACCGGGGTATGTCAATGCTCACTATCTGAACCATGTTTGCAAACTTGATAAGGCCATTTATGGCCTAGAACAAGCTCCACGAGCGTGGAACACTGCCCTCAGCTTTGTCCTAACAAAGTGGGGATTTCATCAGTCTCGATCGAACACCTTACTGTTTATCTACCGAAAAATAGGATCAATAATCTTTCTACTTGTTTATGTCGACGACATCATCATCACAAGTAACAATCCTAAACTAATAGAGCAACTCATTGAAACTCTTGATGTTCAATTTGCACTTAAGGATCTGGGACAACATCGGTACTTCCTGGGCATACAAGTTCATTACTTATAGTCTGGTCTTCTGATAAATCAATCCAAGTATGTGGATGATCTACTGCACAAACTGCAAATGATGTGAAACCAATGCCAAATGTACAAGGCAGAAAACTATCCAAGAACGATGGGCAGCCCATCTCTGATCCATATATATATCGCAGCACCATAGGTGCTCTTCAGTACCTAACACACACACGACCGGACATCACCTATGCAATCAACCAACTGAGTCAATTCCTTCAAACACCAACTGATGTACACTGGCAGACAGCTAAGCGAGTACTTCGGTATGTCAGCAGCACGAAACATTATGGCCTTTACTTCCAACCAAGCCCGAACTTAACCGTCTCTGCCTACTCAGATGATAGAAAGTCGGTTGCTGCCTACTGCACATTTGTAGGGAATAACATTGTCTCATGGTCATCAAAGAAGCAAACGGTCGTTGCACGGTCGAGTACAAAATCTGAATACAGGGCACTAGCTCATGCTACATCTGAAGTCCTCTGGCTTCAACAACTACTCAGTGAGATGGGATTAAAAACAAATGCTCGACCGACCATATGGTGCGACAATCTGGAGGCAGGAGCCATAGCTGCAAACCCGGTGTTTCACTATCGAACTAAACATGTAGAAGTTGACATCCACTTTGCATGTGACCATGTCCTAAAAGGAGAAATCACCATCCACTACGTTCCTTCGGCAAACCAACTAGCTGATTGTCTCACCAAACCACTCAATAATTCCCAATTCTACACACTTAGATCCAAACTGAGAGTACTTGAAGTACCCTCCAGTTTGAGGGAGGATGTTAAGGAAGAAAATAAAGATAGAAAAGGAAAAGGGAAGGTGGAAGAATAATTGGAAATGAGTCACCAAAATCTGTTGAGAATTTGTTAGAATTATTCCTCTCCACCAACCAAAGCAAGCCATGTGGAATTATTCTTTTGTATTGTTGTGTAACCACATTGAAGGACAATGTGTATATAAGTGAATAGGCTGTATATACCAAAATATACTGAATACAAAGAGAAGAAGACGAAAGGGCATTCCTCCGAAACAAAATTTCTTATTCTTCAACTGTCATAGTTATTGTCGAAAAATTGATGAATAAAACACAAATTGACTAAGATTTAATACTTTAATGTGAATGAGCCATGGTTATTCTAAAATATGAAGGAAAAAAAAAACAATAATAAGAAAAAAGATTTAGAATGTTTAAGATAATATTAATGGATTATAACTGAAAAAATGATATTAAATATCGTAAAAAAGAACATCTAAATAAGAAAGCATATATAAATTTTTAAGAAAAATGAATTGAAAAAAAAAACTTACTTTTGATAGAATCCACAACTCTTGAAAGGATGAATTTATTCAAATAAATATATCAGGCATGTTGAACAGCACAGTGGCTAGCTTGTTAGCGATAGCTATCGTTCTGGGTTCTTTCTTTTGATTGAGAACCAGGGTCCCCTAGCGGCACTGGGTGGACGGTCTATCCACCTTGAAAATGAAAAATCATGACAATCAATATTTTCATCCCATCTACTTTCAAACAAATGTCTTAATCATTTAAGTGCATGTTATAGCAACAACATGAAATCAAGAATTGACGAAGAAACAACAAATAACCGATATTTGACACTTGCTTCACCCTTTATCTTCAAGGGTAAGCAATATTCTAACCCTAATTTCATTTTCTTTTCTAAAAGCATGCTGTATTTAATTATTATTTTTTTTGTATAATGCATAATATTTTGTTCTGTAAAATTGGGTTTCTGTAAAAATTTTGAAGTTGGGAACGATCTCCTTCCGCTGCGAATCTTCATCGATTCCTTTCATTTACAATTATTGCAACAATTACAAAGTAGGCCGCATCCATAGTGTCCCCAAGATAAGGTATCCAACCTTATCCTTATACTATGGATCGATTTGGATACTACTTGAACTTGATCCACTTTTATGTCGCTGCATAAAGTCCAAGAATTCATGTTATAGCTAGGGGTTCATAGTTTATTGGATTTAGGTTTAAAAAGGTGCAATTCACATATTCAATAACAATTTTACTAAAAAAACCTAAATAACATCTTTATTGTAAAATAGAATATGTTTAATGTTGTCAAACCACGAGTTTCAGGACATACAACCCAACAAACTCTCACTTGGACTGAAACTCCAGTGGATATGTCCATCAAACAACACAAGTACAACGTAAGTTGCAAGCAGCAGTGGGTTCAACCTCGGGGAATCTGACCCCTACTTGGAAAAAAGGAAAACATTTGAAAACGGTGAGCTAGTTGCCCAGTGAGTGACTCATAGAAAAATAGTTCATCTCATGTCTTTCATATACATATCAAACATGTAAACATGCTGAAAATAATCTCAAGCAACTTACGTAGTAACATGCATTAAACATAACATCATAATCGTACATATTATCAAACCTTAGTTGGGAACGAGTGTTTGTAGCTCAAGCTCCCAACGTTCATTCATGGCCATGGGACCCATACTTCGGCCCCATTATAATGACTGTGGCCAGGAGACCTATACTTCAGCCTCTCACACTGAACTACCTACGTGTACGTGGAGTATACGAAGTACTGTTAACACCATAGGTACTTCCTCGGATACCTTCTATACCTTCGACATCTGGCTTACTAGAATCGTAGCATTCATAGAAAATATGTGTAAGTAACCTTTAGGCATAACACTTACCTAGCTTTCACCACAAGAGCATTGTCACAATTCAACACGCATGCTTCACGAAATATAAACATTTAGCTTTTACAATACTTTAGCATTCAGCCTTGACATGCACTCGAATTAGTAAAACTTAATTAAATAGCTTAAAACATCATGCTTAAGAAATGTTATGAAATCTTTAAAATCATAGGCATAAACTTTAGTTACTTGGAATACCCATAAACCTTAGCGTGAAATTCATGTGGAACGCATGATCTTTTATATATAAATTTTTGAAGACACTTAGTTACTCACGGGTCTTTAGGCTTGTTTTTCTTAGGCTTGGTAGGCTTCTCCAATGGACGTTTCTCCTACACATAAGAATAAGAATTTTAGTTACCACTTTGGTCTCCCTTTTGAGACTACTCTTTTTAAACCAAGCTCACACTTAGCAAGAAATTGCATGTTCGTCCAACAAATTCCAGATTCAGATTCTAATGTCAATAACTCGAAAACCATAATTCATTTTAAGAAAGTTCCTTTTTCAAACATGCTCAGAATTATGTTAGCAATGTTACCTCAAACTTTCAGCATAAAACTACTTGTGGTTTGATCTGGGGCTTTAAATCTTCTTCAATGGTCTTAAACCACGAACTCCCTGCTTGTTAGAAAATTCTAGGTTTAACTTCCAAAATATGTAACTCAAACCCCATACCTTATCTTGCAAAAGTTCCTTCTACAAACTTACTTGTAAAGGTGATAACAATATTACCTTAAATTTTTAGCTTAAAATTACATGTGATTCAACGTAGATCTAAGATTCTTCGTCGAGTGCCCAGAATCGCTTGAAAACGAATCTTTGGCTTTTCCTTCCTTCTCTGGCCTTCTTTCCGATGAGAACTTCCTTTTAATAGCTTGGTTTCAGAAACTAGACTCACAGGGCTTTCCAACAGTACCAAAATCGCTTGATTTTCCCGAAGGACTTGTCCAAAATGAGCTCTTGAATTTTCCTTTCCTTTTTATACTACCGCCTAACCCTTTTGCATGAAATCTCCTTAAACCACCTCACCCTCTAGTGGAGATTAAGGGTCCAGATTAAGACATCTGTCTGGATAAATAAAAGAAAAGTTTAAAGCTGAACGTTTCGAGCAAACTCGATCCTTGATGGAAAAACTCGATGGAAATTTCTATGGTATTCTGGTGAATACTCAATGGAAAAACTCGATGCTCAATGGGATACTCGGTGCTCGATGGCTTGCTCGATGCACAATCCTTCCTTGATCGCTCATACTCGATGCTTGACAGCATTTACTCGATGCCTGTCTTATGTTTACTCGATGCACAACCACCATTCTTCACGACCAATGGTTAGCCAAAATTTCTTTTTGCAAGGCTAGCTTAATAAGTACCTGAGAGCCAAGTTTCCAATACTTAAACATTTTCCTTCTTCAAACTTATCCTTTACCCAATTTCCACAATTCCAATCTAGCTTAAATATTTAACCCTTTTACTTTACTAAACTCAACAATAAACAAATTTAAAAAGGGAAAGTAAGGTTTGGGTTTTACACGACCCGTTTTATAGTTGCTATAATTGTTGTAATGTGCTACAGATGGTCTGATCTTGATCCTTCATGTGGGGACATTGGGGGGGGGGTGTCCTATATAAGCTGTCTCTTATACACATCTAGATGTGTATAAGAGACAGGTCATAGATGGTTTGATCTTGATCATTCATGTTGAGGACATGCGAGCAGGGGAGTCCTATACAGAAAGTTTGTATAATACTAGACCATGAAATCAATAGTCTCTCTTTATAACACCGTTGTTAGAAGATACTTACATTTCACCAGGATGACCATATGTGACTTAACCTGAATCCTAACTGTGTTCTGAAGTCTTGCTTATGAAAGTGTTCCTTCGATCTGTATGTGTGAGAGTGGGTAGATTTACTGACTCAATAAGCCTACTATTTTGTGGATTCGTTTGATTTGGGAGCTGGGAACACAACCATACAAGAAGAAATTCACTCATTCTCTACTGTTAGGGTAAGTAGTGAAATTGCAATATCAAGGATTGATTTCAGGGCTTGAACAATGTGACACCACATCCTCTCTTGATTCGAGAGAGGTTCGGTTATAGTTGGACTATAATTAGAGGGATCAATGATACTTAAGAAGTTAGATGTAACTATAGGGGCAAAATGGTAATTTTACTCACATGTAATTACGAGCAGTTTGTGTAGGGTCAATGTACTGTTTACTGTTGATTGGTATATTCAATGGACACAAAAATATATCTATAGTACAAAATATGCAGCTGTCGGTTGTTAATGGAGTGACCGACAGTTAATGAAAGTTGATTAATTTAATTAAATAATTCAATTAATTAATCAAGTATCATTGGAGCTTCAATCTATAGGTCTATAAGGTTCCCTCGTTAGCTCAATTAAGATTATTGAGAATCAAATTAATTTGAATGGTTCAAATTAATTAAAGAGAATTAATTATATGAGATATAATTAATATAATGTATATATTACATTATAAAATATTCAAATATTAAATATATTAATGTGATTCATATAAAAAACTATATGTTAAAATTAATATGAATTTGTATTAATGGAGAGAATTATAAAGTATAGGTTGTATTATATGTGATATAATATAAACCATAGTTTATATATGATATAACATATGGTTAGTTGGTTATTTATATATAAATGATTTAAAATTTAAAATTAATTTTATTTGATTTTTAAATGAATTTTGAGAGCGAGAGTTAGTCTTATAAGTTTCCCTCTCCTCTTAAATCGAGTTAGTCTTATAAGTTTCCCTCTCCTCTTAAATCTTTCAACCTCTTATCATAAAAATATCATAGAGAAGTTATTCATCTTCATCTGCCTCATCCTCTCTTTCATGTTGCTTGACATGGAAAAGTCTTTTCTCTCAACAAATCTCTTCTCCAAAATTGATTAAGAGTAAGGTCACAAATATATCACAGATAAATAGTGAAATTTTGATATATTTATAAACAATTTGATTCATCATCCTATATTTGAGAATAACCCACAAATATATATTAAAGATTAAAAGAAATACAAATTTAAACATTCGGATAAACAAATTTAACAGGAAAAAAAACCCGATAAAGAACCCGTTGGGATTCGAAAAATGGGTTATCCATATCAATCCGGGTTTCTTCCTTGTAGTTCTATATTATGTACGTGTCCATTCTGCTGGATCCACCACGAAAAATCTCGGATCCTCCATCATGCGGGATTCTTCATATAAATTGCCAAACCTTCAAAATTTCTAGTCTGCTTAGGCGCCTGCAGTGCCACTCAACATCCTAATCGTAAGCTCTTCGCTCTTTGAAATCTTGTTTGCTGATTGTAGACTCAATTTTCATGCGTAGTTCTGTTTTTCGGTTGTCGATTTTTTGGGGAAGTTTGGGGAATTTCTTACTTATTTTCTTCATTTTTACAATTTGTTCTTTATTGGGTTTTTGCAATTTGCCTTCATAAGACGATTTGGCTCAAGAAAACCTATTGTAGATTTCTCGGTTATGCGTAAGAATAAGATCTTTCCTCCTCCTCCATCTTTTTCTTCTATGAATTTTGTGTATTTTTACATTGTAGGACGTATGTGGTTATTTCGGGCCCTCAATACATGAGATATTGAAGAAATAAAATGAGTATTATACCTAAAGAAAATATTGAGGTCATTGCGCAGTGTATTGGGATCAATAACTTGTCCCCAGATGTTGCATTGGCTATTGCTCCCGATGTGGAATATCGTCTGCGGGAGATCATGCAGGTAATTCTCGTTTATGCTTGAATTATGGTGGCATGAGGTCTTTTGTTTATGATGAAACTTCAACGCAACGTTGATCCTTTCTTGCTTCATTAATCATTAAGTTTCATTACTACCCTTTGGTTGAACTGTCTTATGGTATATGTTTGGCACAAGCAAAACATTTTGAGGTTGTACTTGTTTTGATTAAGGAGAGAGGAAAAACTGTTTGGTTTTCGAGTTCCATTCACAGGTCTGTTGCAACTGTGAAGATATGAATGGCACTGGCGTGTAATTCTTTAAGGCGCTGGTGCTGTTTAACAATCATTCTTAAGTTAAAATAAAGAATGAAAATAAAAAATAAAAATCGGGGTATAGCTCTCTTATATCAAAAAGGAAAATCGGGTGATTGGTAATGACCAAAAGCACAAATACATACAAGACACGGATACGGCGAGGACATGTTTAAAACATGTAGTTTTCAAAATATATAGCATTTTTAAACAAGAAAGAAATTCAAAGTCGATGAGTTTATGTATTTATATGCTTAAAAAATTAGCTTGATGGACTTCACTATCAATTTTACTTTTATATTTTGTCATATATGTGTCTATTTAGCATATGTAACGAGTGTATGATTCATGTCTAACAAATATTGGTTTTATTTTGACTTTGTACAACTAGTGTCTAACAAATGTATTACACTAAAAAGTGTCCGCTATGTGTCCAACAAATGTTGGAGTGTCCAAGTGTCTGACACGTGTCAAACGCGGACATGTTAGTCAAACTAAAGTGTCCGTGCTTTTTAATATCTTTGAAACCGTTGGATGTTGGAATTCACGAATCGAATCCCGGTGTAGGTAGTGTACAACTAAACTGAATAAGAGGTCATACATCTTTGTTGTACTGCTTCTATGTTACGGTACTCTAGTATTTGTAAGCATAATGCATCGGCCTCACCTTGTAGAAGTTGAAATGATGGAGAAGCTAAATTTTTCTCATACTCAAAATTTAGGAGGCCATCAAATGCATGCGTCATTCTAAGAGAACTACGTTGACAGCGGATGATGTTGATGGTGCACTAAACCTAAGAAATGTTGAGGTAAATACAATACTTGTAATTATGGCTCCAGTATTGCATGTTTTAAATTTGCAAGCCTTCGATGGGTAGTTTTCCTATATGTGCATATGAACTTTTACTTCCTGTATCTTGATTTAGGAGTGATGTATAAACTTTCCTTGTCAATTCTAATGAGTGAGGCACCTAGGTAAGGAAGCCACGAGTTTCGTTAATTGAGGCGATTTAAACTTGGATCATTGGAATTTCTTTGTCATGTCCCGTCTCTGGTGCCTAGTGCATCATATGGACTGCGGCTATCAAAATGATCGTATCACTTTAAAATTCCTAAATTGGTATTACTCTAGAAGAAAATCAACAGCTCCCAGAGGAAAAAATTTGCTATGTTTAATTTGCTAGATTGAAAGCAATTTATTCTTGATTTTCTGGTGCTATTTTATCACTTCCATATAAATGTAAATTTTAGAATCTATGATTTGCTTAATTCATCAATCATCAGGTACCATGCGTTCATTATCTTAAAGCTCTTGCTGCAGTGACTCAATAACCCTTTTCCTTTTTGTCAGTTTCTAATAAAAGGAACACTATTCACTCTCCCTTTTTGTTGTTGATGTGGCAGCCAATGTATGGTTTTGCTTCTGGAGGTCCCTTGCGATTTAAAAGAGCCATTGGACATAGGGATCTGTTTTACCTTGAAGACAAGGATCTGGAATTTAAAGACGTATGTAAATTTTCACCATTCTTGCCGTCTCATTCTGGCCAGTGTCTTTAAATGAATGTAAATGTGTGGTTTACTTATAGATCATTGATGCCCCATTGCCAAAAGCTCCTCTTGATACTGCAGTTTTTTGCCATTGGCTAGCAATTGAAGGTGTACAGCCTGCAATACCTGAAAATGCTCCTGTAGAAGGTTTGTCATAAATCTGACTAAGATTGTTTTTACTAACAAGCTGGGCAGATAGTTTTATTTGGATACCCAAAATGTAAATTACTGATAATTCCATGCTAGCGTGTAGCAAATGTTTCTGTGTGTTTGTTGGTTGGAAAATAAACATTTCATCAAGGGTGATAAGACTTCAAGGGCCCAAATGAAAAACAGTGGCAGTTTGTAACGCCAAATTTCTATTATGTTTCTAGGACGCTAGGTGCATGCATCGGCTTGACAATAAATCTCTCGAGAAAAAATTAAATAAAAAGAATAAAACTTTTATTCCATAAAAAAAAACTCAAATAATAAAATTCTGAAAACACCGTTCGGGGTACCCCTGACCCAAATTTAGAATAAATAACAATTAAACAAATGAACAAATGGACAAATGAAATAATCATGAATTTTAGAATGCTAGACTCTTAAATCAAACCCTATCAAAAGAAACCTAAGTGCGGAAGCGATGACATATCCAAATGGCTGGGTCACGGATCCCTCCGGTCATCCGCCGGTCTATCCTTACTTTTACCTGAAAAACATGAAAGGAAAAGGATAAGTATATAGATATACCCAGTAAGCGATCTACTACTGAGCCCACTGAGTGAACTATTAGACTCCCTATTGGGACTAGGTGCACATTACGCATCGTAGGCATAGGTATAGGCATAAGCATAAGGGGCGAACTCGAAGGCACCCTTTCGTAAGTAGTGACCCCAGAGGGCATAGTCACAAGCATTAGTGGTGATCCCAAGGGAACACTGTAACATAGGCATAAGGTGTGAACCCGGAGGCTCAAGTCATGCGATGTGCGTAGCCCGATAAGAAAGCTAACAGCCACGGTCAATCCAACATAATCATAAGCATATAGACATAGTTTCAATTCATGCTTAAAAGATTTCAAAACAGTCTCTAAATCCATTCATCAATCAAACGTAGCAAACATTCACATAATATCATACTTCCCGTCACATAAACACGGTCTCCACAAACACACCCAACAGCCCACCGTGATAAGTCATAGCAATTAAACCAATCAACACATAACCATGCTTTTAGTGCAATCACAAACTCAAATCAGCTTGGGTTCCGGGGGTAAACCGGTAGTAAATCATGTACCTCGAAATCTAGCATTAACAATTCGATCTCCCCTTTTAGCTTCGAGGAAACTTGAGCTAGACACGTCTACCTAAACCAAAATCAGTTTGAACTTTCAGGTTTAATTCCATACATAAAACCGTCTTAAAATTCCTCAAATCATTTGCCCAACTCGTAGTTTGACCCCCAATTACTCCCAAATGTCAACCAATAAATCCAACCTATGTAATATTCAATTCCAAGGGTTAGAAACCTAAAATCCAGCAACCACCAAAGACTTTCAAGGTCTTGATACTCACCAAAATCTTCCCGAAACAATCTCTAATCTGCTGGACAGCGAGCCATCAATCTCTAAAACCCCAAATCTAACATCAATACATTGATGGTATGTTAAACTTAGTCAAAGGTTCAATGGGCATTTAATATTTTTCAAGAAAACCCAAAAATATCAAGCCTTACCACAAGTGAGGCTCAACCCCGAGCAGCGGCAGCGGACAGCGCGAACGGACTGACGACGTGCGGTGTGGACGGCTGGATCTGGTGTGGAGTCAACGGCGCACGAACGCGGATGGCTGGGCTGAACGGCGGGTCCTCACGCGGCTAGGAGAAGAAGAGATTGGGGGAGGGGGGTTGTTTTGGCTTCACGAAGGAGAAGGGAGGAAGAAAAGGGTTTTCCCCATTTTTTTTCTTTAATGCACGTTTCCCAAGACACCATTAAATACCTTTTAGAACCAAAAATCCTAATTCCCAAAATAACCAAAATAACAAAGAATATTTTATATTCTTTTCCTATCTCAACTTCCAAAACCTCCAAATCAAGTTCCAATAATTTCATTCACTCATTTATTCAAAAAAATAAAAAAAGTCAATTCAATTATTAAATTCCACCTCAGAACCAAAATAAACCCCAAATAATTAAACAAAAAAAAATTACTTGAAAGTTTGGGGGCGTTACATTCTTCCCTAAAAAAAAAAAACTTTCGTCCCCGAAAGTTCTAATCTTGAAAAAGCTTTGGGTAATATGCTCTCGTCTCATCCTATCGCTCCCAGATTGCCTCTTCGAACTGGTGATTCTACCATCGAACCTTCACTAGTGGCACCTCCCTGTTGCGCAAAACTTTCACTTCCCTTGCAATAATCTGTGCAAGCTTTTCTTCATAACTTAAGTTTTTATTTACCTGCAAGGGCTCAAAGTCCACCACATGAGATGGGTCCGTTACGTACTTCCTCAGCATTAAGACATGGAAAACATTGTGAAGTGTAGAGAGAGACGGTGGCAAGGCCAACCGATACATCACAGGGCCAATTCGCTCCAAAACCTCGAATGCCCCAACAAAAAGCAGACTTAACTTTCCCTTCCTTCCAAACCTCAGAACACCTTTCATAGGTGTTACTTTCAGGAACACTTTATCACCTGCCTCGAACTCAAGATCTTTACGCCTAACATCGGTGTAACTTTTCTGTCTACTTTGCACTGCTAGCATTCGAGTTCTAATCTTCTGCGTGGCTTCATTCGTCATCTCCACTAACTCAGTTCCCACCAACTTTCTCTCACCAACCTCACCTCAGCAAATAGGAGACTTGCAACCCTTATCGTATAGAGCTTCAAATGGCGACATGTCAATGGTAGCCCGATAACTGTTATTATATGCAAACTTTGCCAAATGCAAGTGGGAGTCCCAACTCCCTGAAAACTCCAACCTACAAGCGCGCAACATATCCTTTAACGTCTGATTCAAGCGTTTTGTTTGCCCATTAGTCTGAGGGTGGAAGGTTGTACTGAAATTTAACCGAGTTCCTAATGCTGCCTGGAGGCTCTTAAAAAAACTGGAGGTAAAACGAGGATCTCTGTCGGATACAATCGACACTGACACACCATGCAATCTCACTATCTATTTCACGTACATCTGAGCCCATTTACTTACCGAATACGTGGGCTTCCCTGGAATGAAGTGTGCCACCTTAGTGAGCCTGTCCACAACAACCCATATCACTGAAAAGCCTTTCGTTGTCCTGGACAAACCCATAATGAAGTCTATGGACACGCTCTCCCACTTCCCTTCTGGTGCATTCAATGGCTGTAGTAAGCCCGCTGGCTTCTGCCTTGGGGCCTTCACCTGTTGACAAACTAAACATTTGCTGACATAATCAACTATTTCCCTTTTCATATCAGGACTACCAGTAGTATCGCTTCAAATCTTGATACATCTTGGTGCTGCCCGGATGTATTGAGAATGGGGAGTTGTGAGCTTCTACCAACAATTTGCCCTTTAGGCCATTATTTGCAGGTATGCATAACCGTCCCTAATATGGAAGACCTTGATCCATAGATACTGAAAATTCACTGACTTGGCCTAATTCCATCTGACGAAATTTCTGAATAAGGTACGAATCGCCTTATTGCGCATCAATGATCCTTTGCCTCAAAGTCAATCGTACCGTCAACTGGGCTAGCTGCAAGGTTACTTCCCCCACTGCCACTTCAATCTCCATCCGCTCCAGATCATTACACAATTGAACCTGCTTAGTGATCAAGGCAGCTGAATGAGCAGTCTTTCTATTGAGAGTATTGGCCACCACATTTGTCTTGCCTGGGTGGTAAAGAATCTCACCGTCGTAATCCTTCACTAACTCGAGCCACCTGCGTTGTCTCATGTTTAACTCCTTCTAGGTGAAGAAGTATTTCAAACTCTTATGGTCGGTGAAAATTTGGATCTTCTCCTCATACAAATAGTGCCTCCAGATCTTTAGGACAAAAACCATCGCTGCCAGTTCCAAGTCATGAGTAGGATAGCTTCGCTCATGGTTATTCAACTGACGAGAGGCATAGGCAATCACTTTACTGTGTTACATAAGCACACAACCCAAACCCTTCTTAAAAGCATCACTATAGATCACAAAACTCCCGGAGCCATTAGGTACTGTAAGAACCGGTGCTGAAACCAACTTCTGTTTGAGGTTTTGAAAACTGTCCTCACAAGCTTTGCTCCAAACAAATGAAACTCCCTTCCTGTTATAATTCTATAATTAGGATTTTCCATTATTGTAAATATTTTGTGATATTTTCCTTTTCTATGCTTTGTACACTTGTATATATTCATATCTTTGGTGAATGAATAAAGCATTCTGATTCTTTCTCAAACCTAAGAGTTTTACATGGTATCAGAGCTCTCTAAATAAACTTAGGGTTTTTGTGAATCTTAGGATTTGAGAATTTAGAACCCATTTGTGATACGTTTAGGGTTTTGTGAAGAGGTGAGTTTACTCACAGTTGCTGTCTTCGGTTTGTTCGCCGTCGTTAGTCGCTGTCGTCGCCGCCGAAAAAAAAAGGCTGTTTTTTCGACACCGCCCATTCCAAAGAGAAGCCCAGCCGCCGATCTACGCGTGTAGGCGCTGTCTCTTATACACATCTAGATGTGTATAAGAGACAGGCGTGTAGGCGCGTGCGTCGCCGTTTTTCGTCCGTCTTCAGTGAGGTTTCCTTAGTGTTGTTGGCTCTTCTTGGTGGTGTGTTTGTTTGGGATATATAGATATACTCATTGCTTGTGTAGACATCTCTTCGGTAAATTAGGGTTTGATTCTTTGTTGTCCGGTGTCTACTTTTTGAGGTAATGGCTGATAAGAAACCAGTAATGTCTGAGATTGTTCCTATGGTGTCAAAAGTAACTGAACACAAGTTGAATGGATCCAACTACTATTCATGGAGATCAAATCCAGGAGGTGTTGTTTACTATTATTGTCATAAACCTGGCCATACGAAACGTGAATGCAGAAGATTACTGAATAAGGGTCAGAGGATGCCATCACCCTCTGCACATGTCGCCTCTACTCTTGATAATCTTGACAAGTCAATTACGATTTCTGCAGGGGAGTTTGCTAAATTTCAGCAGTATCAAGAGTCATTGAGGGCATCATCTTCTACTCCCATTACGACCATCATAGAGACAAGTAACATTTCTAAATGCCTTCTTTCCTCCACGTTAAAATGGGTCATTGACTCTGGCGCTACAGACCATATGTCAGGTAACCCCAGTTTATTCTCTACCCTTTGTACATCTACCTCTTCACCTAATGTCACTATAGCTGATGGAACCTCCACTCCTGTTTTAGGATCAGGAACCGTCCATCTCACTAAATCAATTTCTTTGTCATTAGTTTTAAATTTACCAAATTTCTCGTTTAATTTGATTTCGGTCAGTAAATTCACTCGTGATCTTCATTGTTGTGTCTCCTTTTTTCCTAGTTATTGCTTATTTCAGGATCTTACGACGAAACAGACTATTGGTAAAGGGCGGGAAGTTGGAGGTCTTTACATCTTTGAACCACAAACACCTACGGCCATCACATGCTCTAGCGTGCCGTCTCCCTTTGAAGAGCATTGTCGTTTGGGTCATCCGTCTATCTTTGTGTTGAAGAGTCTTCGTCCACAACTTCAACATTTGTCTTCTTTTGATTGTGAGTCATGTCAATTTGCTAAATTTCATCGTTTGAGTTTGTATCCTCGAGTCAATAAACGAGCTAGTGCTCCTTTTGAATTAGTCCATTATGATGTTTGGGGTCCCTGTCCGGTTGAGTCCAAAGGAGGGTTTAGGTATTTTGTTACATTTGTCGATGACTATTCTCGTGTTACGTGGTTATATTTAATGAAAAGTCCTTCTGAGTTACTTTCTCATTTTCATAACTTCCATGCCGAAATTCAAACTCAGTTTAGTGGTATTCTTAAAATCCTACGGAGTGATAATGCTAAGGAATATTTCTCTCATACACTCAAGTCTTATTTAGATGCCTATGGCATTCTTCATCAATTTTCTTGTGTTGATACTCCATCTCAAAATGGGGTTGCAGAACGAAAGAATCGTCATCTCCTTGAGACAGCCAGAGCTTTGATGTTTCAGATACATGTTCCAAAATCCTTTTGGGCTGATGCTATTTCCACAGCTTGTTTCTTAACAAATTGCATACCCTCTTCCATTCTTAAAGGTGAGATACCTTTTCGTACTTTATGCCCTAAGCAACATTTCTTTCCCATTCAACCCAGAATATTTGGTTGTACCTGCTTTGTTCGGGATGTTCGGCCTCAGCATACCAAGCTGGATCCAAAGTCCTTAAAATGTATTTTCCTTGGTTATTCCCGTGTCCAAAAGGGGTATGGGTGTTATGGTCCTAGTCTTAATAAATATTTAGTCTCTCCTGATATCACGTTTTTTGAACATACCCCATTTTTTTCATCACCGTCTTTCTCTTCGAATAAGAGTCAGGGGAGCATAAGGAATTAGAGGATGATTTCCTTGTCTACACAGTCTATACTCGACGAAAACCTCCTCCAGTTCCATGCCCTGTACCAGAGTCTTCTTTGTCATTGGATCCAGAAATGGGTGATGATCTTCCTATTACTCTTCGGAAAGGTAAACGTACTTGTGCTCATCCTATTTCCTCTTTTGTTTCATATAACCATTTGTCACCTTCCACATGTTCATTCATTGCATCCTTAGAGTCTGTATCCATCCCGAAAACTATTCATGAGGCTTTGTCTCATCCTGGTTGGTATGACGTAATGGTGGAGGAGATGACTGCCTTAGATGATAATTATACTTGGGATTTAGTTTCTCTCCCTGCAAGAAAGAAGGCTATCGGTTGCAAATGGGTGTTTGCAGTTAAAGTCAATCCTGATGGTTCTGTTGCTCGGTTAAAAGCGCGCCTCGTAGCGAAAGGCTACGCACAAACTTATGGCGTTGACTATGCTGATATTTTTTCTCCTATAGCAAAAATGGCATCTGTGAGGTTGTTTATTTCATTAGCTTCAATCAATCATTGGCCTTTACATCAGCTTGATATTAAAAATGCATTTCTTCATGGTGATCTTCAAGAAGAGGTGTATATGGAGCAACCACCAGGGTTTGTTGCTCAGGGGGAGAATGGAACGGTGTGTTGCCTTCGTAAATCCTTGTATAGATTAAAGCAGAGCCCACGAGCTTGATTTGGTAAATTTAGTCAGGTGATTGAAAGCTTTGGAATGCGGAAGAGTAGGTCAGATCATTCAGTCTTTTTTAAGAGATTTGAGGGTGGTGTCATCTTGTTAGTTGTATATGTGGATGATATTGTGATTACTGGTGATGATGCTTCAGGTATCCAGTCTCTAAAGACCTTTCTTCAATAGTCAACATACAAAAAGATTTGGGCATGTTGAAATACTTCTTTAGGAATTGAGGTAATTAAGAACAAGAAAGGAATTCTATTATCACAGAGAAAATATGTACTTGACTTGTTGAGTGAAACAGGAAAGCTAGGGGCTAAGCCATGTAGTACTCCAAATGATGCCCAAACTTACAGCTCACAAAAGATGGAGAATTGCTAAAAGATCCTTGAAAGATATAGGAGGTTAGTAGAAAACTTAATTACCTTACAGTGACTTGACCCGACTAGCCTATTCAGTAAGTATTGTGAGTCAGTACATGTCATGCCTACAGTTGATCATTGGGCTGCATTGGAACAGATTCTTTGTTATTTGAAGGCTGCTCCCAGGCGTGGTTTATTATATAAGGATTATGGTCATACTAATATTGAATGTTTCTCAGACGCTGATTGGGCAGGATCTAAAGAAGACAGAAGATCAACCTCAGGGTATTGTGTTTTTTATTGGTGGTAATTTGATTTCTTGGAAGAGTAAGAAGCAAAATGTGGTGTCACGTTCAAGTGCAGAATCAGAATATAGAGCAATGACACAATCTGTGTGTGAATTGATTTGGATATATGAACTTCTTGTTGAGCTGGATTTGAAATCACACACTGACAAAGTTGTGGTGTGATAATCAAGCAGCACTCATATTGCGTCTAATCCAGTATTTCATGAAAGGACTAAACATATTGAAGTTGATTGCCATTTTGTACGTGAGAAAATTCAACAAGGGTTGGTATCTACAGGATATGTGAAGACTGGAGAACAATTAGGAGATATCTTCACGAAAGCATTGGATGGAAGACGTATAGATAATCTATGTAACAAGTTGGGCATGATTAACATATATGCTCCAACTTGAGGGGGAGTGTTATAATTCTATAATTAGGATTTTCCATTCTTGTAAATATTTTGTGATATTTTCCTTTTATATGATTTGTACACTTGTATATATTCATATCTTTGGTGAATGAATAAAGCATTCTGATTCTTTCTCAAACCTAAGAGTTTTACACTGGTTAACTGGGTCAATGAGGTGGCTATGCTAGAGAAATTCTCTACAAACCTACGATAATATCTAGCCAACCCCAGGAAAGTGCACACCTCGCTGACTGTTGTGGGGCAGGGCCAATTCATAATGGCCTCAATCTTTGCTGGATCCACAGAAACCCCGTCCTTTGACACCACGTCCCCAAGAAAGGACACCTTACGTAGCCAAAATTCACACTTTGAAAATTTTGCATACAACTTATTCTCCCTCAGCGTTCCAAGGACTTTTTTAAGATGCTCCTCGTGCTCCACCTCTGTCTTGGAATAGACCAAGATATCATCAATGAAAACAATTACAAAGGTGTCAAGGAAATCCATGAACACTCTGTTCATCAAGCCCATGAATACCACTGGAGTATTGGTCAAACCAAACGACATTACAATGAACTTGTAAGGTCCGTATCTAGATCAAAACGTTGTCTTCAGGATATCACTGTCCCTTATCCTCAATTGGTGGTAACTTGACCGTAGGTCAATTTTGAAGAATACAGTAGCTCCCTGTAACTGATCAAACAGATCATCTTGGGGAGTGGATACTTATTCTTGATGGTTACTTTATTCAACTCCCTATAGTCTATGCATAAGCGTAACGATCCATCCTTTTCCTTTACGAACAACACTGGTGCATCCAGGGGGATACACTGGGTCGTATGAACCCTTTATCAAGCAGTTTTTGCAATTGGACCTTAAGTTCTTTCAATTTGGCCGGAGCCATTCTGTTTGGAGCTTTGGATATGGGAATAGTGCTTTGCTCCAACTCGATCGCAAAATCAATCTCCCTGGGTGGAGGCAAACCTGGAAGTTCCTCTGGAAACACATCAAGGTATTCTCTCACAATTGGTTCTGAGGTTAAGGCAACCTCAATTTCTCTGGTATCAACTACGCTAGTCAAGATACTCCAAGTACCTTGGTTAAGCAACATCTTGGCCTTCACCGCTGAAATCACCACAGTCCTGACCCCTTTGAACTTAAAACTAGCTTCCCTAGGAGGATTAAAAAACACCTCCTTAAGAGAATAGTCTATGCTGGTAGGATTGGCAACCAACCAATCCATGCCCAGAATCACATCAAAGTCACGCATGTCCAACACAATTAAAGTTACATCAAGGGTGCGATTCGTTATTTCTAATTGACATGCTTATCTTTTCGCTTGCTATCATTATTTCTCCTGACGGAGTAGACACCGATAAAACATAATTCAAAGGCTCTAAAGCTAGCATAGTATGCTTTACAAACAACGATGAAATGAAAGAATAAGATGATCTAGAGTCAAATAACACCAAAGCATAGTACCCCAAGATTGGAAGCGTACCTGTCACTACTGTTCCAGACTGGCCTCTCGATGGTTCGTGGCGTAAACTCAACCCTGCTGTTGCTGTTGGCTTGAACTTCCTTGATATGATTTTGGAGGTTGACCACTGGACTTCCAGAACCACTTCTAGGGCATTGGTCGGTCGCATGCCCTACCTGCTTACACCTGAAGCAAGTCCCTGTACCATTCAGACGTCGTCCCCAATGAACGCGCTCAACCTTGTTCACCCTTTCAGCTAAGTATCCAGAGGGACTGAGAAATTAATAGAGTACAAAACTTATCTTCAAGCTTTACCTTACGCTTCCCACACGACTTGCACACAGGCTTATCCTTCCATACTCCTCTTGAATTAGCAACTTGCTGCTTGATGTGCCCTAGCAATTTGTCTGTATTCTGAATCTTCTGCAGAGGCTCCGGTGCTTTCTGCTCAGCTTTCCTCTTTTGGCCTGAGGCAGGTTTTGCCGTCAAGGACTTCAGGAACTCTAGCCTCAAGGGACAGCCCACTCGTGCTGCCGTTCGAAACGTTGCTGCATAGGTGGTAAGCTCAAAAGCTTGTACAATACCTCGTATCCCGTCTCGAAGTCCCTGAACAAATCTTTCAACTTTCTTCGCTTCAGTGGACACCAGGTCAAGGGCTAAGCAAGACAGTCTGTCAAACTCCTCCTCGTACTCTTCCACTGTCATGGTCCCTTGCTTCAGGTTCATAAATTTGGCATGTTTGTTGTGTACCTCACATGGACAGAGAAGTACTTCTCATAGAACCGCTCTTTGAATTGGTCCCATGTTGCTTGGCTCCCATTAGCTTCTATCATTCTTTCAGCTGAATGCCACCAGTGCTTGGCATTATCGACGAGAACAAAGGTAGTACACTGCAACTTCTGCTTTTCTGGGCACTTCATGTACTGAAAAATTCTTTCCACAGTGGATAGCCACAACTCTGCCATTGTGGGGTCTTTCAGGGACTCGTTAAACGGGATCATACTTCTTGAAGTCCTGTAGATATCCGGCCTCCAAGGAAGGGCCTGCCATCGCCTGATTCGGTACCCTGTTTGGGTTCTGAACTTGTGGGGTCGGGGAGTGGGGGGGGGGGGGGGGGGTTGGCATCTACTTCGACTGTGCATGTTGAGCTATCTGCTCGACCACAATGTCCCTTCGCTGCCTGTACCACAACCTTTCGTGACGGCATTACCAATTGTTGCAGCCATGGCAGTGTACTCCGCTAGAATCTCTGAGGGTGATGGTCCTAGTGGGTGCACGATCGAAATTCGAGGCCTACTTCTTGTTTTAACCCTTTGCCAGATTGACCCAGAAGGGTCAAGAGGTGGAGGGTCCCGTGTCTCTGGATTTTGCACCTCAGGGTCTTGCTCCCTAACAACATTCTTACCTCGACTACCCCTTCCTCTAGTTCGTGGTGCCATATCCTGATAACCACGCAGAACACTTAACAAAACGCTTACAAGAAATACCGTCAAATACGACTATGATTCAAGTAAAGTTTCATGCATAAATTCCTAAGGGACATACCTGGCGATGACGAGAGATTCGTTTGTGGGCCATAAGGGACATTTTGGACGTACGATGTAAGTGTAAGTCAGTCTACAGAACCTAAAACTTAGGCTCTGATACCAACTGTAACGACCCAAATTTCCATTATGTTTCTAGGACACTACTATGTGCATGTATAGGCTTGACAATAAATCTCTCGAGGAAAAATTAAATAAAAGGAATAGAACTTTTATTCCATAAAAAAAAACCCAAATAATAAAATCCTGAAAACACTGTTCGGGGCACCCCTGACCCAAATTTAGAATAAATAACAATTAAATAAATTAACAAATGGACAAATGAAATAATCATGAATTTTAGAATGCTAGACTCCTAAATTAGACCCTATCAAAAGAAACCTAAGTGCGGAAGCGATGACATATCCAAATGGTTGGGTCACGGATCCCTCCTGTCATTCGCCGGTCTATCCTTAC
Source organism: Benincasa hispida (assembly GCF_009727055.1). NCBI lineage: Eukaryota > Viridiplantae > Streptophyta > Magnoliopsida > Cucurbitales > Cucurbitaceae > Benincasa > Benincasa hispida. Next base: position 24,829,517 of record NC_052353.1, on the reverse strand, counting down.
TTTTACCTGAAAAACATGAAAGGAAAAGGATGAGTATATAGATATACCCAGTAAGCGACCCATTACTAAGCCCACTAAGTGAACTATTAGACTCCTTATCAACGTTAGAGGCACATTACGCATCATAGGCAGCATAAGGGGCGAATCCGAAGGCACACTTTCGTAAGTAGTGACCTCGGAGGGCATAGTCCCAATCATAAGTGGTGACCCCAAGGGAACACTGTAACATAGGCATAAGGTGTGAACCTGGAGGCTTACGTCATGCGATGTGCGTAGCCCGATAAGAAAACTAGCAGCCACAATCAATCCAACTTAATCGTAAGCATACATGCATAGTCTCAATTCATGCTTAAAAGATTTCAAAACAGTCTCTAAATCCATTCATCAATCAAACGTAGCAAACATTCACATAATATCATACTTCCTGTCACATAAACACGGTCTCCACAAACACACCCAACAAACCACCGTGATTAGTCATGGCAATTAAACCAATCGACACATAACCATGCTTTTAGTGCAATCACAAACTCAAATCAGCTTGGGTTCGGGGGCGAACCGGTTGTAAATCACTTACCTCGAAATCTAGCATAAACAATTCGGTCTCCCCTTTTAGCTCCGAGGAAACTTGAGCCAGACACGTCTACCTGAACCAAAATCAGTTTGAACTTTCAGGTTTAATTCCATACATAAAACCATCTTAAAATTCCTCAAATTCCTCAAATCATTTGCCCAACTCGTAGTTTGACCCGAATTACTCCCAAATGTCAACCAGTAAACCCAACCTATGTAATATTCAATTCCAAGGGTTAGAAACCCAAATTTCAGCAACCACCAATTGTACCAAAGAGACTTTTAAAGTCTTGATACTCACCAAAATCTTCCCGAAACAACCTCTAATCTGCTGGACAGCGAGTTGTTGATCTCTAAAACTCCAAATCTAATATCAATACATTGATGGTATGTCAAACTTAGTCAAAGGTTGAATGGGCATTTAATATTTTTCAAGAAAACCCAAAAACATCAAGCCTTACCACAAACGAGGCTCAACCCCGAGCAGCGGCAGCGGACAGTGCGAATGGACTGATGACGTGTGGTGTGGACGAGGATGGCTGGAGGTTGCACGCTTCCCAAGACACCATTAAATACCTTTTAGAACCAAAAAAACCCTAATTCCCAAAATAACCCCCCCCCCCAAAAAAAAAAAAAAAAAATATTTATATTCTTTTCTTATCTCAACTTCCAAAACCTCCGAATCAAATTCTAAAAATTTCATTCCCACTCATTTATTCAAAAAAAAAAAAAAAAAAAAAGAAAACTCAATTCAATTATTAAATTCCACCTAAAAACCAAAATAAACCCCAAATAATTAAACAAAAAAAATTACCTAAAAGTTTGGGGCATTGCACAGTTGCCGAAATGAAGCAGCAAAAGAAGGGGAAAAAAAAAAAGATAAATGTTTAATTTTGCCTCATTATTACAGCTTTTCAAGGTCCTTCCAGCCCATAAAGGGTGATAATGTCTTTTCCCCGCTCAATCAGTTCAAATATAAGTTTAGCTGCTCTAAGAAGTGGCTTGAGGTTTTATATCTTTCGTCTGCCCTTTTTTTGCAAATATTGCATCATTAATGTGATCTTAGTGCAACTGTGCAACAAGTCTTTTTGCTTTGTTGATTATGGAGGGTTCTGATAATGTTCGAAGTCTCCAATGTTTGATTCTATTATTATTTCTTTAATAGTCTCAACAGGAAGATACAATTGGACGTACTTTTGTTCTTTATTGTGTTTTTTTTTACTCGTTTGTCTTTACCCCAGATGTAATGACCCAAGTTATTCAGTAACCTCCATATCATCTTTCCTATCTACAGTAATTTTACCACCTTCTGATGTCAAAAGTACAGAACAAAAAGACTGGCTGCCTGTGGATATTAAATTACCAGTTAAGCATATACTGTCGAAGGAGCTTCAGGTAATTGACTTGTTATTTGCTTATATATATGTATATATTTGAAGAGTATTTGCTTATATAGTTCATTTGAATTTTAATTGGTTGCTAATTCCCATGTTTTTATTACATTATTTGCAGCTATATTTTGACAAAATCACAGAGCTTGTTGTTAGTAGGTCCAGTTCTGTTCTATTTAAGAAGGCATTAGCGAGTTTAGCTACAGACTCAGGACTTCACCCATTGGTTCCTTATTTTACGTGTTTTATTGCTGATGAGGTATATATGTTTGAGCATACAAGATCTACAGATTGCATTTGAAGCTCTGATTTTTCTATTTTAATTTTTTTTTTTGTTCTCCCTTGATATCAGGTTGCACGTGGATTGGGTGATTATTCCCTTCTCTTTGCTTTAATGCGTGTTGTTTGGAGTCTTCTTCAGAATCCTCACATCCACATAGAACCTTATGTGAGTTAAATTCAACGTATGTGTTATATCATCTTCTTTTTCTAACGGTTGAGTCGAGGTTCATGAATGTCTAAGTCTAGAAGTATTCTGACAAGTCATTGATGTTTTTTAGCAGCCAGATCTCTACCATCATCTTGCCCTGCCTTGTCCTCCATGGTTCTGGGCTTCAGCTTTTTTTTTTTTTTTTTTTTGGTAAAAGAAACTTTATTAATATGAATAAGGGGAAGACCCCGAAGAATTACAATAGAGATTGCTGATTATTGACTAAGAAAGACAAACTGAAATGAGTGAAATTGTGCTGTAATTTACACCAAGAAAAAGCAGTAGACAAAACTAACTCAAAAGACCGAACAAAAGAAAAACATGTATCATGAAAAAGTCGTCTGTTCCTTTCACCCCATAAGCACCAAAGAAAAGTACGGATAAAAGCCAACAAAATGACCTTCTTAGTTCCACCAAAAGGATGTCCCACTAACACCGAGGCCAAAGCATAAGAAATATCATGAGGGCAAGTGAAATGCCAACCAAAATGAGGCAAGAGAAGGTTCCAAATGCCAGTAGCAAAAGAACAGTGATTTATAATATGGCAATTATTAGTAATACACCTTTTGTAATAAACACATATTGGGCTGTATTTTTTTTTTTTTTTTTTTTTTTTTTTTTTTAAATTTTATTTTATTACATTTTATTTTTAAATACATCAAGGGTGGGGATGAGAGATCAAACTTCTAATCTATGGCCAATCATCCTTTTTGTAACTGTTCTTCTATCAGTCTAAGGTTTCTTTTGTGTTCAGAAAAGAAAAGCAGGGCTTATCACTTGTCTGCCAGAAGCATGTCTTTTGAAGAAACTATTTCAAGTTGATTACAAAAACTATTTAGCCCTGTGAATAATTTTCCTCCGATTGTCTCTATTAAAGACCAACTTTGGCTTCTCATTATTCTTCAACTTATACAAAGGATATCTAGTTTGCTTGGTTCTTTGTGTGGAAGGTCTTCAATCTGTCTCTGAGACAATATATTTTTTTGTCAGCTACACCAAATGATGCCATCTGTTGTGACTTGCCTCGTTGCGAAAAGGTTAGGGAATAGGTTTTCAGACAACCACTGGGAACTTAGAGACTTCACGGCAAAAGTGGTTGCTTTAATCTGTAAAAGGTGACCTATATTTGTCCAGGTTCTGCTTAATTTAATGCTCATCAGTTTTGGGTATGGCCATAAGCATTAGGGCCTGGGTTTTTATATGGTTTTGGAAGTGCATGCAGGATGTGAAATATTAACACGAATGAATTATATATGCTATTAGTTTGCTCCTTTTTTTTTAATATCACTTGTAGTGTTAGCAATTCTTATTTCAACCTCATTTTAAAATAAAATAGTTAGGAAGCATGTAGACAGTAGATCAAACTGGAATTGGTATATATGAATTTTACTTTACAACACCCTGCCAAAAAAAAGTTACTCGAATATTCTGTTTCTATTAAACCTACTGGACTATGCTGGGGGAGGTGATCCTCCATTCCTTAGGAGATGAGCGTATTCTTTGGCATTGGGCTTTCTTTGCTACTGTTTGGGATGTTGTTAGAGAGGAATTGGGAAGTTTAAAAGGTGCTTGAGATATATCGGAAAGAGGTGTGGTCTCTTGTTAGAGTTATTGCGTCTCAGGCATTGTGCTTTTGGGCTGGACCCACTTTTTTGTATAAATACTTTGGGTTGTGGGTGTTTCATTCTGTGGACTTTTATACTTCTTTTATAATCTTTTTGGTATTCCCTTTTGGATTCTTTCATTTATTATCAATAAAAGTAGGTTCTTTTAATTAGAAATTGATCTGCTAGTCTAATCATCATTTCTTAGAGAAGTCCTGCTCTTGGATCTTTCTCTTTAAGATTGCCGTTTCAATGTTTGCAGGTTTGGTCATGTTTACAACACTCTGCAGACAAAGCTCACAAAAACACTTCTCAATGCATTTTTAGACCCTAAACGGGCTTTGACTCAACATTATGGTGCGATTCAAGGACTAGCAGCCTTAGGGATGAATGTGGTATGCTCTTCTCACTTGCTTCTTTAATTGGCCTAGGGGGTTGAAGGTTGGAGAAGCAAGCAAAATGGAATAAAACCATGTGGAAACTGGAAAGAAAACTAGCATGTTTGCGTCAAAAGTATGCAAAGCAATAAGGCGGAAGAAAGAGAAGTATGCAAAGCAATAAGACGGAAGAAAGAAGGGAAGAGATGTAAAGAAACGTTTGCCTCTGTTTGCTATTTGAGATATATAAATATACCAAATCAGATTGAACTTCAAAAGATGTGTAACAATGGCATGCTGATTTAATCCAATTTGGAATTTGCAGCTCGATGAATTTCATCCTTGATTTAGGGAGGCTATTCCTTTAAAAGATGCCCCTCTTGATTTTTTTTTTTTAAACAATATCTGGGATGAGGGGATTGAACCTCTGACCTAGTTGAGCTATACTCATTTTGACTTCTTGTTGCTTCCAGCCAAATGTTTGGTTTTCTAACCTTGTATCAAAGCTTTATGATCAAAGCGAAAATATCAAAGCTGGATATTTCTTATTATCTCACCAACATCAGTCTGGCGGCCTTGCAGCTCCCTTTAATAAACATCTTTTAATTTCTCTCAACACAATAGAACCGTATTCCATAAGACCTCCAACCTTTATATTCATTCCATCATTTTGATAATAAATGTTCCGAGATAAGATCAATGTCCGCTTAACTTTCATTTGCAATTTCAATATATGTACAAAAAGTGAAAAGGTCTTTTGACTTCATAGTTATTTTTTATTTGTCCTTTAATTGGTATATTTCAGTAATCCTTACATAGAGCTTAGCTTATATAGGATTCGTTTGTTATAGGTTCACCTCCTTATACTACCAAATCTTGAGCCCTATCTGGGACTTCTGGAACCTGAGATGCTTCTTGCTTATCAAAAGAATGAGATGAAGAGGCATGAGGCCTGGCGTGTTTATGGAGCCTTGCTGGTGAGCTATTTCTTTTAAGATCTTGTACAACATTGTTACCAGAGTATTATGTAGAAACTGATGGAATGCCATATTGACATGTTTTCCAGCGAGCTGTTGGTCAATGCATATATGATTGTGTCAAGATTTTTCCTCCCATGCCTAGTATGCCCGCTGGTTCTGTCTTGCGGACGAATGCTGGAGTTATCACCACCACATTCCCGTGTAAGATCTTGCAATTTTATTTAAATTGAACTACGAGATACAAAAAACTATCAACTTCTGCCTGCTTTTCTCTAACCTGGCATTTTTAATTCTTGAATGACTTTGTAGTCTTTTAGCACCTATCTCTGTCTGGGATTTTTAGTTTTGAGTTTTATGTCTTTGTCTATATAGAATCATCCCCATTAATATGCTGTGAATTATGTGATTAGTGAAACTGTGAAAGAATGAAATAGAAGTGCCTGTCATAAGGGAAATTAAAATGTGAATACTTGATATATCCTAATTGTTGCTTCTTGTGAAACATTCTATTTGTAGTTGACCAAATCCTTTAAATCCTGAAGTTTTGGAACTTTATAGTTTTTTAGTAAGTACACATTATTTAAAGATTACACAGTTAGAATGATCTTTTTGTTTTGCATGCGTAATCTTAGACAAACGCAAGGCACATGCAGAGCACTTGGAAAGGCAGCCTCCCCTTAAGATGGTAATGGATAGTCCAATGGGTGTCATGCCAACTAATTCTTCTGCATCACTCATGGAAGGAGCAGTTAATCCAGCTTCCTCCGGCAATTCTAGTCTGGTTTCGCCGACATCTTCTCGACCGATACAAAACGAAATCATACCTGGCAGCACTAGTAGGAAAGGCAAGTGTAACGATCAAATTCTTAAAAGGTCAGCTGTTCTATCTCAAGTCTGGAAGGAGGATCTTAAATCTGGAAAGTTGTTAACATCTATGTTAGATTTGTTTGGTGAAAGTACGTTATGCTTCATTCCTGCTCCTGAATTGTCCATGTTCTTGTAATAACTATCATCCATTTTCAAGTAGAAAATGCGGTTCGTTTAGCTGTAGAATGATGTATAAGTTAAAGGCCTTTTTGCCCTTTTAATCTAGAGGAAATTTTCATGCATTGATCATTCTTTGCTGAAAAGGAAAAAGCAATATGTTCTATTTCAGTTGAGAAAAACCTCACTCTTCGGAATTGATTCTTGAATTTACTAATATAGCAAGTAAAAGGTAAATTATTCAGTAATTCATAATAAGAACTTTCAGAATGGTCAAGCGGCCATTATTGCGGTTTCTCTCTCAACAGCCTTCATCAAGAAGCTGCCCTCTTCTAACACCATCTGAACAGGTAAGAAGCCCATCCCATTAGCCATATCTAACATCATCCTTTTGGTCTCAGCCATAAACTCATCCAGATCAACTGTTCCGCTCGAGTCACGATCAAACTGCAAAAACAGAGAACTATAGACAGAAGAAAGCTCATCTGGATCAGGCTTCACATCGATTCCGAAATGGGTCTCAAAGACCCTGAGGGTGTGCAACTCCTCCAACATCTCAGTATAGGAAAGGAGACCATCATGGTTGGTGTCGAGGTGAGCAAAACGGTCTCTTATGAAAGCACCAAAAGCTACATCGTCTTCGACGAAGTTGACAATGGTGGCACTATCCAATATTTCCACACTCATTTTAGGTAGCTCTGATCTTTTAGCTGATGAACAGAGGAAATGGGAAGGTGTAGTAGGAGAAGGGAAGATTTTGAGTTTGGGTTTTTGATGAGGAGAGGAATGGTTGAGGATTTCATATAAATAGGACTCAGAGGAAGCTTCAGTCCTCTCTATGGCCATTTGTTTCTGACGAATTTTTCGTTTTGAAGATTCTGGGGGCAAATATTTGAATAAATGGGGTGAAAAAGGATGTTGTAATGGAATGTATAAAATACAATTAAATAATGGAAGTGAAGTCAACATTAAGAGAAGTCGGTGCAATTACAATTAGCTTCAACGGTTGAGGATTGACCGTAGAGAATTCCATTGGTCAATTCCCAAAGACGCGCCCCTTGAAAGTTTTAAGGTTGCTACCTGGCATCACAAGTCCTTTTTTTATTTTTTTTTAAAAAATTTAAATGTATTTGGCGAAAATTTAAGGGTGAAACTGAAATTGGACATCTTGAAATTTAGAGATTAAACGAAACAAAATCTAAATCTCAAAAGTAAAATTGTAACCTTTTGAAACTCAATAACTAAATTGACTAAAAATATAAGGTATATTTTTAAAACTCATGTGGGCCAATGAGACCAAGTGAAATTAGACCCAGAATATCTATAAATGTATATATATATATTTTTTCTTTTTCTTGAAAGCGCACCCATATACAAGTTAAAATACTAACTTGGTTTCTAGGAGATTGGCCAACACAAAATTGTTCTAAGCTAAATATGCTAAATGTTAGAGTTTCTAGGATTGAGTCATCGAAAAAGAAAGTGCACCTTGTTTGTACAAGTAATAATTATGAATTTTTAAGTGTGTTTAGATTTGAGCAATTCTATATTGATAGCTATTACTTGTACTCGTGAGTTGTAATATACTTTGAAAAGTCCAATTTTGAGGTCTTATACTTTCAAATGTTCAAGTTTAGTTCATTTACTTTTACTAAATCTTAAATTTAGTTTATACTACTAATTTATGGTTGATTGTTTTAAAAAAACATTGGTTATTTGTTACCATTTCACGATAAGTTTAGTAACATATTCACATATTTTATTTTCTTATATGAAAATTATTATTATTATTTAATCCATTTCGAGAAAAGTTAACTTAAATGGACTAAGCTTTAGATTTATTTACAACACAGGGATTAAAATTTAATAAACCTCAAATAGTTTAACTTTTCTTGTTTTGAAAAAAAAAAAATATTGGTACTTAAAAACTTTACTAGAATTAAGTCGAACAAGTTCTCGATTTAGTTCGACTAGATTTGTAGTCTGTGTGTTATCTTTGCTATTTGAAAATGAATGGTTTGGCCTTGAGATTGATAGCCAAGGAACATTGCGACTCAGAATATAATTGTCAAGCACGATATTTATAACAAACTAATTGACAGATAAAATAACATAATATCAAATAATAGCATCAAAGATAGTGAGATACATAAATTGCTAACCCAATTCAATATAATATCACCTATATCTATGAGTCTGTATGTTCGATAGAAGGAAACTCATTATACAAAGAGTTTAGCAATTCCAACGAAGAGCTTATTTGATAAGCTCCCCTCAATACCACATAAAAAGCTCATCCTGAGTTTTCACTTACTCCCTAAATGATTTGTTACACTCACAATAATTCAATCATGCTTTATTGACCTCTGGAACAATCCTATATTTAGGAAAGATAAAGCTTTTTAGTCACATTAGATTAAGATTGAGGCTTAGACAATCTCTAAGCTCAAAACTCTCAATGCACACCTTTTTTTTTTTTTTTTTTTATTAAATAAGGAGGCCAACCTTAAAATTAAACAAGACCACAATATATATATCTTTGAGAAGATCTTCAAGGAAGGAATAAATCATCTCTGTAGAAAAAAAAAGGTAAACTATGAAATTTGCAAAATTATGCTTACAGATAAGGAAAGAATATAATGTAAAATTTGCTATCTGTCATGTTTGTCTTGACATCATTCATAACATGTTGCAAAACATGTTGTTCAAGATAGGAATGCAAACCAATAAATATGCACTATACATATCAACATATAAAGAAGAAACTCGAGGCAGAATTTGCATGAAACAAAACATATTGCCGAAACATGTTGTCGATAATGATATAAGACATGAATTATGTTGTTTAAGTTTTGTTTGTAATAAAATCATTCAATCATACTCCAATAACAACAATTTCTCTATAACTCTTGTTACGAAAAAAAAAATATATTTTTTAAAGTTCGGTACCATTCACAACCTTTTTCCATTGTCAAGCAAAAAAAAAAAAAAAAGAGATTTTAAGTATCTAACACTTCAAATTATAAAATGTTTAAGCTAGCATGAGCATAACATAATTGATATAGAAAAATATATTATCGATCCAGAGGTTAGATGTTAGAATTTCCTACTCAAATAAAAAAGGAAAAAATTTTGTAAAGGTGTTTTTAAGTGAGTTGAGTACAAAACAACGTCATAAGTTTCTTCTACACAATATAGCCTATCATTTTCATTATCTTAAAGTTGTAATATTTTCACTTTCTTAATATACGGGAAAAAAAAACACAACAAAAATAAAGGAGATGAACTGCATTGAAGACTTGTAAAAAAACTACTAGTTTGATTGTCTGATCATACTTATTTTAGGGTAGTTTGTTTTTCCATTTTTTTTTTAATAAATTATGGACTTAAACTAAAACAATAAAAATAGTTGGTCGAGTTGACTCACACGGAGTGCTCGTGTTTTCCTTTAATTATGATTCAAAATTCTTGATGTAACCAATGGGAGGTTTTGTTGTGATTGAAAATGTGAAAGTAAATTACAAGAATGTAGATAGAGAAAATTGTGAAACAAATTACTGAATTGAGAAAAGTCTAGTCTAGGAATTTGGATGCACGAATTTGATTGGTTGATCATAGAATACAAAAGATTTTACAAGCTTAGCCTATTTGTCGCAGTCGCACTACTTGACTAATTACATTCTTAATTAAACTAGATGCTCAATAAAGTGAGTTCGATAGCGTCCATAAAAATCTCATGTTTACATTAAACTTAGGGGATTTCGCTAATATGATTAGACTTGGATAGTCTAAGTTACTAATCGATTTTTTTTCTTGAATTATATCAATCATGTAATATTGTAAATGGGCTATTCTAAATAACCAATCAATCTATCCAGAAGCATGCTTTGACTTTTGCTACTTGACGATTCATGCAAGGTTATATTGTCACATACCAACTACGAATCTCTAGTCTAACAATGAAAAGATGATCAAGATTGGTCAAACCACTCATAGATTCAAAGAATAAAAGTTTTAATGCATTCGAGAACCATTTAAATTCAACAAGCACTTCTATAAACAAAAGTTCTTACAGTCAATTCAAACGAGTTTTACCGTAATCCTAAGCTATAAAGACCTTACCTTAGCCACAAAACATGTTAAAAAATCTTCCCGTGGACAAGATTACAAACAAAAGAATAAAAAGTTAAAGCTCATGCTCTATATGGATAGATGATGAAAAAAATGAAGAAAATTAGTGGTCATTCGTCCAAAACGGCCACTCAGATTAAAAGTTATGACCTAATTATGAAATGAGAAATTTATAGTAGTGTGTCGACACCACTATGCTACTCCAAACTCCATATTCTGTGTTACAGCGTTATGGTGGTGCCGCACAGTGTCACGGTCATGCTTGTACAGGGCGTGTTGCCCATGGTCGCATGGCCGCCTCCACCTCTTTTTACTATGCTTTCATCCTATGTATTTTCTTTTACTAGGTAGTTAGGTTTATATGTACTTTTCTTAGTGAGTGACTGCTCGCCCATTTCCATATGCAAGGGTAGCGGATGTATTTTTGTTCAGAATGCACTATATGGGGATAAGACTAACCATCACTTCCCCATACTCAGAGTAGTATGTTATAAAGCCATTGTTGTTTATTGCTTTCTAGCCTACTACAATCTTTCTCTTCTCTATTCTTACAATCAAACTGTCTGTGAAAACCTTTTCTCCAAACCCGTTTTTTAAAACCGTTTTCTCTAAAACGGGGGTAGAGGTTGCGAGAGGCACCCGCTGTGCCATCAGTTGTCTGTATGCGAATTAGCTGACTTGTTCGTGAGCGGGAACAAGTGCCGCACAATCGCTTAGTGAAGCTTCGGAAAGTGCGATTATGACACACAACAGCACGATGCCACCTTTTAGGGATGTTTTGGCATTTTTCACTTTCTTTTGATCTAGTTGCTTGGTTAGGGTTTCAATTTGATCCATTTTAGCTTTGTTTTCTCCCTAACATTGATTCTATCTCCAAATTGCTCGAACCTACAAAATAACTAATTAAACACATTAAATAGCATAATGATCTTAAGTTAAGTTGAACGAAATAACATATTTTAGGTACTATCACAACTAAGAGTTTTTTAGAAGAATATGAAATTTGTTTAATGAAAACTAAAATGAATATAAAAAAATTGAGTGGTTGAAGTTCAACCATCTACTTTCAAACATGATCAACCAATGTTTCATTAAAAAAAGATTTTGGAGATAAAGAAATAAACAAACCATGTATAAAACTAATTCCCTTAAATCAAAACGATCTTTTTGTAGGCATTTACCCCTGTTTAAATTGTAGGATCGCGAATTGATTATAGAAACATGAGTTTAATTAATCAGTTTATTTGTGAACAAGGAAAGTTATTATCAACACGAGTAAATAGACTGGTCGTATGTAAGGACCTCATCTTCTATTTTGTTAATAGGAATTAAAATTAATTGACTGAGGTTGGAAGTTGAACTTAATTTTGAAAATTAAAATAAGGGATAATTACATTATTCTCAAGTAGAGAAATAAGTTGTAATTAACAACACAAATGGCATCCAGAATCATAGAGAAAAAGGGAAATTAGACAGCTGGTATGAGATGAGCAAGAGTTGGCAGGCGTTGGCTGTGATTCTGTTGGCAAGGGAAGTCCAAACCACTTATCCTGTTGTCTCTATAAATACCGAGATAGAGGCTGAAGAAAAGACTGGACAAAGTCTAAAGGAAGGAGGGAGTTTGTCTCTGTGTAAGTGAAACGAAGAGAAGAAGAAGCAAAAATGAAAGAAGCACTGTGTTCAAGTTATCTTGAAACTGTTATGCGAGGAGGGTGGTGAAGGGTATAACAGTTGTTGTCTTTGATGAAGAGGCTGCTGGATGGAAGTACTACAAATTGAGATGGAGAAGAGAATTCAAGCTTCTAGGCAGAGATTGATGTTAGGCGCATCGTTGATGGTTGTAGCAGCCGCGATATTTGAAGGAAGGATGCTGAGTTGAAGTTGGGGTTGAGCAAGGAAGGTTTCAGTTTTTTTAAAATACGTTTTGGGCCTTGTGTAGCCAGACGCAAGTTATGTTGGTGTTGATTGAGTGTGGTGTTGAGCGCATCGTCTCACTTATTCTCGCTCTCACAGCCCATGCACGACACACTTCGCACATAACTGGATGCCTTGTGCGTTGAATGCAGTGTTGCCTACTTCGAGAGCACACTATTGCACGCCTCACACGCAGCTTGGATGCGTCATTTCATGGGACACATCAGCGAGTTGAATGCACTCTTACTGTGTTGGACGCACCCTACTGCATGCTTGAGACAACGTTTAGACTGGACGCGTAGGTTGCGCTGCGCACATTCCACGTCTAGTTACTTAAAGCACGTCCCGCAGCCACCCCTCGTGTGTTGATAGCTACTCCTTGGTAGCTCAAATTGTGAGTGATTCTTTCTTAAAAATAATAAAACTTATATGCCATTGAATTTGATTTTGATGCGTTGGAATGTGATTTGGAATATACTTCCCTGACTCTAATTTTAGATGTGATTTATCGTTGAGTGGCTTTCATAAATGTTATGAAAAAATGATGGTTTATGATAGATTATAAAAGATGGTTTCAAACCACTCAGTCTTGTGCCCGTAGTGACTTTACTTATATGCTATGCAAATATGTTTTCGTAGCGCCACTCAGATTGTTAAGGGAATTGTTGGGGCCAATAGAGGTTGTATCCTGGATCCAAATCTTGAGACTATGGTGAGGTATATGATATAGCCCTTTGGGGGCAGTTCTGATAAAGTATACATACATGTAGCAGAAGAAATCAGAATCAATAATCACTCTAATTATACTTAATTTGAGTTTTTAAAGTATGCATATAAACTGTTATATAAAGTAGGATTTCATAAGTATATTATCTTTGATGAAACTCTTCAAAATTTTGCTCTTCTTCACGAATTTGGTCTCCAAATGCACAATAGACCACCAACATAATCTTCTCTACTATCTTCTTACTTAGATTGTGTGGTAGAAATATTGAATTGAGGTTAGTTGGGTTGAGAAGGAAGAGGGTTTGGGAGAGAGTCAGTCAATCTCAAAATTTCCAACAGCATGGTCATCTTCAAAGCCGAGATTCAACTTATTTAACAAGATTAGTCATGCAAGCACTTACTTAGATGCTAATTGACACTTCAATTAGTACTAAGTAATTGGGAAAGGTGTCTAAATTGGGTGATACCACTCCAATCGAAGAGAAAAAGTTGGATTTTTTTTTTTTTAATTTTTATATTTCAATGTACCAAATAGCACAATGATTTGAAACATCAAGATACATGTTCAATTGGAAACATTCTTGTTTGATATAAAAGTTCGGTTAAAGATTTGGAATTGGCTATATATTCGCTTAAAGTTGATTGAATTTGTTTCTTAGATTGTTTCGGTGATGTCTCAGAAGTTGCCTCACAAAATGTCTCTCATGTTGGAAAATTTCACTCAAACTGGAATTTCCAATTTTTCTATTTAATTTAGTTTTTACTAAAACTGAATAAAATAAAAAATCAAATATGAATTTAATTTTCAAAAATTAAAAAAATGTTTTATTTAAATAATTAATTAAACAAATTTAGTTAATTAATTAAATAATAATTTAATATCAAATATTAAATTAATCAAACACCTAATTCATACTTGAATTCTATTCATGTAATTCAATATTTAAATCAATATTTAAATATTCTAGTCTCTCAGATTTCGTTCATTTTCCAAAAAAAAAAAAAAATGAACGTTTTAATTATATCAACTAAAATTAATTAAACCCTAATTTTGATTTTGAACATTTCAAAATCGCTCAATTCACTAATCTAAGATATAATTTTATGAGCTATAGAGGGACCTTATGAACCTACAGAGCATGAGTTTCAACGATTTGAGATTAATTGGCTAAACTCTATAGACCGAATTAATTAATATTCGTTAACGACCGAGACACATCACTATAGCTCGATAGTAGCGCTCTCCTCACTGTAGATATATTTCTGTTCACTTTAAGCATAATCAGTAAGTTGATCCTTCACGGTCATTTTTATTTACAGCTAGGTCAAAATTATCGTTTTACCCCTGTAAATACATCTTGCTTTTTAAGCTCTCACTGATCCTCAATTGAGTAATTGGTTTATAGTCCAACTAATAAAACATGTCCCTCTCGATCATGAGAGGGTAGGGCCCCATTGTTCAAAATAAAAAATTAGTGCTTAAGGGAACAACCTATCTGTTAATCTTAAAACGAGTAGGAGTGAATTCCATCTTGCAGAACTATATCCCCAGCTATCTATCTGGTTTTATCTTCAAAATGGGAGGTTTATTGAGCAATGTTGTTGGACTACTCCCATCTATGCAGATCAAAGGACAATCCCGAATAAATAGGAGTTTATAGTTAGCTCTAGGTTAAGATCGAGTTACCCTAGGTCATTGAATTTGAAATAGTCAGTTTTAACAGTAAACGGTCGTTATAAAGAAAAGTGACTATTTTGAGGTCCGATCTCATGCAAACATCCTTTGCATAGGATGGCCCCACTCTCATGTCTCCACATGAATGATTTTGGGATCACATCATTTGTATCAGTATACAAAGTGAGCTGCATCCAATAGTATTACCAGGACGAGGTATCCAATCTCATCCATATACTTAAAGATAATTTTGACTATATACTAAAACTTAATCCACTTTTATGTTTCCACATAAAGTTAAAGTATTCATATTATAGCCACGGATTCATTTATTGGATTTTATAACAAAATGAAATATCAATAACATTTTATTGAATGAAATACACAATAATAATTTTATTGATAAATAGAATATATTTTCTGAAGGAAATCACAAACAGAGATCTCCATGAGCAGCGAAAGTGGATCGTTCCAAATTCTATTTAGAATGAATACAACAATTACAGTCTAACTGGAAACAAACAGATTATGCATTAAACCGAAATTACAACATGCTACAAGAAGACACAAGGAATAGAGTATGCGTACCTTTGAAGAAGAATTCTTCAAGTATCCCTCGATCAGTCTCCAATTCATCCAAAGCCGAACGCAACAAACAGAACATGAACTCCACGAACGTCTGAATGAGCCTCGACCCCAATCGAGTCCAACTCGATCCATCAACTGAGTTAGAACCTACCACAGTCGTTACCTTGGTATTCTCGGTGTGAGAATTTAGAAGTTGTGGGCTCTGTATGATCTTGGATTGAGGAACGAAGGAGTTATATGATTGAGTCGAGGATTGAGTAAGTGGAAGATATGAACACTGTCTATCGTATAGACGATGTACTCGATCGTTTAGAAGATGAAGCCTATCGTATAGACTTTACTACTCGATCGTGTAGCAATGATCAACGAGTAACTATTGTATAGTCAACTCTAAGCAATCATGTATGCTCTCAATGATTATCGCTTAGTAAAAACTCTTTTTACTTGATCGCCGTTTTCCCATGAGATTCTTCCTGTTGGAAAGTACTATTGTGCAGTGAAAGTGACCAGGATCCATAAGCACTCTAATTCATTAATTTTGACAGAAATGAAAGCACACTTCAACAGAAATAAATGAGTTTCGTGACATACCTTTGTAGAACTTCCTCAAAGCTTGAATTCCAGCTGCAAATCTCCTCTCAATCTTGTTGTTGACCACCCCAAAATCTTCCCTACTATCCTCTTAGTGCTCTAGATTGAGTAAGGGACTCAAAATAAGGTTGAATTAAGGGAATTCAGATACAAGCTCACAACAGCAACCCAACAGAAGAACAACTTCTTCTCTCGAATTTTTCAGAAACATTTGATCGGTTGCATTATTTCAAAATCACTTCAATCTCTTTAATATATTGCAGACAATCATGTAAAAAGATTTGTTACATGAGATGCAGCTCATGCTTGGAGTTAATGAAGCTTGAGAAGTGGGTTGTTAGTGAACTACTTGATGAAGACAATGGAAAATACTTATTTTCCATTTTGAGATTTTTCATTCTTTTTCAATTTATCAAAATTGATTTCACAAATCAATTTATCTTATAAAATTGAAAATATTATTAATTTTATAAAATTAATTTCATAAATGAATTTTCTTAATAAAATTAATAAATAATTATCTAACAATTTAAACAATTCTAATTAATTTAATATAAAATATTAAATTAATTTTACACAATTCCATCTTCAAATATTTAAATCATATTATTTCTCCAATTTCATTTAATTCTAATTTGAATGTTTCAAATTAACTTATCACGCCACTCTAGAGCTTATCCATTTACGAGCTAGTACGAAGACCTCACAGACCTACAGATCTTGGGCTCCAACGATCCGAGATTAATCAATTAAACTCATTAGACTGAACTAACCCCCATTTGTTAACTAATGAGTGATTCCACTAAAGCCTATAGCTAAACTCCCCTCACTGTAGATATATTATGTCCACTTGATATAACCATGATTAGTAAGTTAACCCTTCATAAGTTGTTTGTAATAACAGTTGGGTAAATTCTCTGTTATACCCCCGAAATTACCTTTTCTTCCTTAAGTCCCATTGATTCCCTAATGAATAATTGATTTGTGATCCATTCAACAAATCGAATCCTTCTCAGGCCAATGAGAGGGTGGGGCTTTTTGTTCAAGACCCAGAATCAGCACTTGAAGGGAACAACCTCTCTACTAACCCTAATCAGGTAGGAGTGAATTTCGTCTTGCACCCTATGTCCCCAGCTATTCATCCGATCTTATCCCCAAAATGGGAGGCTTATTGAGCAGAGACATTTGGTCTACTCTCACCGTTTGTAGATCAAAGGATAATTCCGAACAAACAGGAGTTCATAGTTAGCTAAGGATTTGTTGGATTTTATGTCCTAAAATTCATAGTTTGTAAATTAATAAACATATTCTGTTTTGTTTTTCGATAAAGTTGTTATTGAAATAATAATCTTGAATCCAATAAACTAAGGTCCTAAGGCTATTTAATGTAGTTTGAACTTTATGTAGTGACATAAATGTGGATCAAGTTCAAATATATAGCCAAAATGGTCTATAGTATATGAATAAGGTTGGACGCCTTATTATGAGGATACTATGGATACGACCCACTTTGTAGTTAGTACAAATGATATGATCCTGAATCATTCATATAGAGATATGTGAGTGGGGGCATCCTATACAATGAGTTTTCATAAGACTGAACCATGAAATAGTCACTTTTTACGTTCTAAATGCTGTTTTATGTATAAAACTGGTTATTTCATTAATTGATGACTTAAATAACTTAATCTTAATCCTGAACTAACTATGAACTCCTGTTCACTCGAAATTATCCTTAGATCTGCATAGGTGAGGGTAGCTCATCATCGCTGGCCCAATAAACCTCCCATTTCAGGGATAAAATCGGGTGGATAGCTGGGAACATAGGGTGCAAGACGAAATTCACTCCTACCCGTTATAGGGATAGTAGATAGGTTGTTTCCTTTAGTACTGAATCCAGGTTTTGAACAAGGGGCCCCACCCTCTCCTTGGCCCGAGAGGATTTGGTTTATAGGTTGGACCTTAAACCAATTGTTCATTAGAGGATCAGTGGAACTTAAGGAACAAGATGTAGTCTTGGGGGTAAAACAGTTTTTATGACTTAGCCAAGATTACGAACAACCTGTGAAGGATTAGCTTACTAATCATGGTTATATCAAATGGACACAAATATATCTATAGTGAGGGGAGTGCAACTACGGGACTATAGTGGAATGATCAGTTAGTTAACGAATGTTGATTAGCTCTGTCTAAAGAGTTTAGCCAGCTAATCTCGGATCATTGGAGCCCATGATCTATAGGTCCATTAAGTTCCCCTACTAGCTCATATGGAATAAACTTAGAATAGTATGATAGAATGATTCGAATTGTTCGAATTAGGTGAAGAGAGAGAAACCGACAAGTATATATGATATAGTGGTCGGATTTTTTAGTTTAGAGATACAAATTTAATATTTAAATGTGATTTGAATATCAAGAATATGAATATATTCATATTCAGAAGCTCGGAAATAATGGAAATGGTCAAATATGTAAAAAGTCAAAGAGTTGACTTTTGACTTTGAAAAGTCATTTGACCGACCTTATATTCAAATGTGATTTGAATTTCGAGAAAATGAATGCGGATTCATGTTCGGGAGGTCAAAATTAGTCAACACGGAAAAAATCATAAAAAGTCAAAATGTTGTCTTTTTAGTCAAAGTTTGACTTTAGCCAAATGACTATTTTGCCCTTTGACTAAAGTTAGTGGGAAAATCCAAACTTTTGTTGGATAATTCTACTAACAAAATAGTGGGCTAGGTATTGACTTATAGTGGAGACATTAAGCTCACTAAAATAATGGATTATAGGTGTTGGGTTTTTATGGATTTGGTTCATGCAATTGTTGCATGGCTTTTTTTTCTATAAATTGAGCTTTTCAATTTAGTAAAAGACTTTTGCCCATTTTTGCAAAAATTGTTTTTCAAATTTGGGCTGAAAAAAACTATTTTCTTTGAGAAAAATTCATAACCCAACCCAAAGATCCATCTTATTTTCCATCTCTTTTCTCTCTCTCATTTTCTTCGTCCACCGGGTCCCACATTCCAGTTATGAGTCCAGAGGATAGTAGGTCAACTCTAGTGGTGGTCCGAAAGAGTTTAGGTCGAGATTCAGCAAGGAAAAGGAGTTTTCGGAAGCTTCAAAGGTAAGTTAATTATTGTTTTTTTCCTTCAATTGCATGCATTTTTTCCTTCAAATTAAAAGCAATTAGAGTGTAATTAGATCCTAATTCCGTTGCGTATGTCTCGTGTTCTATCAGGATTAAGGTCAAGTTACCTAGGTTATCACCTTGAAATAGTTAGTCTTAAACAATAAACAACGTTATAATGTAAGAGTGATTGGTTTTGTGGTCCGATCTCGCATAAAACTCATTTGCATAGGATGCCTCCACTCCTCATGTCACAACATGCACGAATTAGAATCACTTCGTATGTAGCACTTTACAACTCTTTGTAAGAACTACAGAGTAGGCCGCATCCAATAATGTTGCTAGAATAAGGCACCCAACCTTATTCATATACTATAGATCATTTTGACTATTTACTCGAACCTGATCCACTTGTATGTCTCCGCATAAAGTTCAAGTACTCATGTAATAGTCAAGGGACTTAGGTTTATTGGATTTCTAAAAAATAATATATTCAATAACAACTTATTGAATTTTCAGATTAAGTTCTATTGTTTACAAACCACGAGTTTTAGGACATAAAACCTAACAAACTCCCACTTGGACTAAAACTCCAGTGATAACTTTATGTATCTGATATATAAGACTGAGTTTCTGAGTTTTATAGATAAATACAATAAACTAGGGCATCCCATAACCATGGTTTACCATTCGGTATCCCATACCCAATATTTCTCCCACTTGCCCTAGGTTATTTAACTGGTATTTTTAGTCTTACTAGGTGATTCTCAAACACTTTAGCAGAGATAATCATTGTGAACATATTAGTGTACAATAGGCTTCTTGTTAAACTATATGGGGAATGCATCTAATTCTCAATAATGGCCAGAAAGCACACTTTCTTTCCACTACATTGAGGTACTCTCAACTCTTTGATTAAGATGCGTTTGACCTGTCTTAACAACTCTTGTTAACAGTTAGATCAAGAAATCTTTATACTTACTATACTTTGATCTTAGCCATTTAAATATAAATATTTGCAAATAGCTTTTAATAATTTGATTCTTAACAGAAGTTGCTATGATATTGAAAAAACATATTTCTCTGAAAAATGAACATTTCATTCAAAACAAAAATATGTACAATATGTTCATTACATGATCACAAAAGCAGGTAATATTATCATCAGCAGCAAAATCTCCCACAAGTCAAGTTGAGTAAGCGGTCTCCAGGAACTAAGTTTCCTATTTAGCTTTCTCTACTTTATTCTCTGCAAGATATTTAGGGCAATTTCTCTTCTAGTGCCCTTTCTCGTTGCAGTGGAAATATTTCCCTTTCTCTGCAGCGGTTTTCTTGCTTTTCTTGCCAGTAGACTTCTTCTTCCCTTTCCATTTGTCTTTCTTTGCTGGAATACTCTTACTCTGCAAAGAGAAGGCGATATCAAGCTTAGAGGACGTTCCTCTCTTCTCAGCAAAAGCAACATTTACTTCCGATTCCAGACCCTTAGTTCTCAACATGGTCTGGAAACCTGTAGCTCATTCAATAGAGTGGTCAAGTTGTATTCAATTTTGTTCATCAAGGCATTCATACAGAATTGCAAAAAACTCTTCGGAAGAGATTATAGAATAAAACCAACTTGGCTTCTCTCGTCCATAACAACACCGTTTACTTCTGTCACATTAAAGTGGACCATCATGTCCAGGACATGTTCAATTGAGGTCCCCTCTTTCATGTGGCTATTGTAAACGTATTTGATAGCATCATGCCTCAGGGTGAAAGCCGGTTCTCCAAACATCTCTTTCAGGAGATTCCATAATCTCTTTGGCAGTACTCGTATCCTTGTGTTTCTTCGCCAAAACGTCAGACAAGCCAGTGAGAATATAAACAAGGGCTTTATCATTCACCCTGATCCATCTATCAAATGCTTCTCGAATAATTTGGTTGGAATTAGAACTAGGAATGGGAGGACATTCCTTTGTTAAGATAAATCGCAAATCGTTTATCATAAGTATCGTGTTTAAATTTGATTTCCATGTTACATAGTTATCCCCGATCATTTGTCCGATGCCAACAATTGTATAAATGAACTCGTCATTATGAAATTATAAACAAATTGTATAAGTGAATTTTTTAAAAATCCAAGCAAGTTTTAATAAAGTTATAATGTACCCATAATCATTATTTTTGCAACGATACTTAAGTGATATAGAACAATTGCTACGAGGGGTAGTCAAGAATTCCTTTACAAAAGCCAGACATTTCTTGACCAAATACTATCTCCAGAATAACTGATATTCCAATAGTCATTTAGTTATCGTTTTCGGTTAAGATCATTACTAACACTTAGTAAGTCTTGAAAGTGTAGCCCCACCATTTTCAAATCTTACAGAACAGTATGAGTATGCCTCTGAAATAGAAGATAAATACCCAAGACGAAACTATAAGACCCTAATCATTTTACTGAAGCCTGGGTTGTTCCGAATCCTATGTTACAACCCTCTGTGGGAATCGCCACAGTTAACGACTAGCTAGTGCCGCCTAAAAACGACAGCAAGCACAACATAGGAATCTCACGATTCAAACTAATGGAGGAGACCGTAGGACAATGTTGACACATTTCCTTTACCCATTTACTATGAACGACTTCCTCCATTCACCTTGTTATTGACCCATGCAAACACTTTCTGAATGGAACAGTCGAGGTAAAAGCGACACGAAGTCGAGCATGGATCTCACGGTGTGAACTCTTAAGGACGTGAGAGCTAATAACTTTTATTATCCCACTAAAGTGTTCTAAATGCTTGGGTAAATTTTATACTTAGGTTATTTCCAGCTAATAAAAAAAACTCTAAGTCTAGGTGGTTTATCCAAGCATAACACTTATAAATGGATTTTAAACCTATGATGTCTAGGTGATAAACCATTTTTATTACCTCACATCGCTCACATATGCTCATAAAACCGATTACCAACACTCAATTATTCGATCATAATCCCCTAGGTAGGAGGTGTTCTGTAGATCGTCAACTTAAGTACCCCTTAGCCTTCGACAGGATGATACATCGGTTGAGTTTGTAACCCTAGTTTTACAAGTTTAACGACCTATTTTAACTATTAAAACAAGTGGTTAACCTAAATAAGCATGTAATTGTTCTTTGTAATGGATTTTAAACGTCTAACCCAATTTTATAACAGCTTACAAAATTTTAGACATGTTAAACATCCACAACAAATAACAAAGGCATTCAATATCTAATATAACTATTATATTAAATAAAAGAAACCCTAACATGCATACTATATATTATAACATTTTATAACATACTTTTAATGCATGTAACATGCTTCCTATGGTAGGATTTTAAATCTACATGTCATACTATATGCACATACAAGATTTATTTAATTATAACATAAATCACATGCATAAATAATTAAATACTAAATGATATGGTTTTTGTTTTGGCATAAACAAGCAAACAAAACTTAATTATTACAAAATAGCTTCTAAACTGCTTCCGGACTGCTCGAACTGCTCCAAAACAAACTCAAATAGCTTGAATCGAACCCGAATTTTCTGAACCAGACCAGCCAAAAACCATTTGAGGGTGAACCGGACTGAACCCCAAGAGAACCAGTCGAATCGAGAACTCTCGCTCTCGCTCAATATCTTGCTAAGTCTCATCGTTTAGCAATGACAACCATCATCATGCGTTTGCGTGATCGTTTAGCAACTATCACATAGCTCCTGATCAAGGTATACAATCGTGTAGTGTTTGCCTTTTATCGCATAGTGTCATCGTCTAGTGCCGAAGGACGCTACACGATCGCTTAGTGTCTAACACTATCGTGCAGCTCCATCACTTAGCACCAGACATTTACTACACGATCGCTTAGCGCCATCATCTAACACTTGAAGTTAATCGTTTAGCGCGCGTACATGGTAAGTGATCGCTTAGTGCTATCGTATAGCAATTGATGCATCGCTCATCTACCGCACATAGGTAAACGATTGCCTAAACCTATCGCTTAGCTGCCGCATAGAGGTAAACGATTGAGGTAAGCGATCGTGCAACGCTATCGTATAGCTCTACACTACATTGCTTAGCTCTCACCCGAAGCGACACGATCGTCTAGTGCCATCGTATAACAATACAACGCATCGCTTAGCTCCCACAGGTACACGATCGTCTAGCACACAACACCTCAACGATCAATGCCCAAAGCTACACGATCGTTTAGCTTTGCTTCACATTGTATAATGCATGAAGCTAAACGATCGTTTAGCTATTGAAGCTCAACGACGATATGAACAGAGGCTGATTTTTTGGAATCTGCAACTCAACTTCTTCATTTGTTTCTTCAAATGACAGCTTAATTTCAACTCTATTGACTCCAAATAAATTACAGACTCTTGGGCACACATATAAGCTCATCAAACAAGATCCAATTATAAATTTAATTGAGAAATCAAAGAGAAATTAAAAGCCAAAGCTCAAAGAATTATCAGTATAGAAGTTTCATATAACTCATATAAAACAGCCACCATACCAAAATTAAACCGAATTGAATGTTTATATGATGCTCTGATACCAGTTGTAGGAAAGTACCATCGTGCAATGGAAGTGACCAGGATCCATAAGCACTCTTATTCATTAATTTTGGCAAAAATGAAAGCATGCTTCAACAGAAATAAATGGGTTTCATGACATACCTTTTCAGAACTTCCTCAAAGCTTGAATTCCAACTGCAAATCTCTTCTCGATCTTGTTGTAGACCACCCCAAGGTCTTCCCTACTAGCCTCTTGGTGCTTTAGATTGAGTAATGGGACTTAAAATAAGGCTGAATTAAGGGAATTCAGAGACAAGCTTACAGCAGCAACCCAATGGAATAACAACTTATTCTCTCGAATTTTTCAGAAAAATTTGATCGCTTGCATTAATTCAAAATCACTTCAATCTCTTCAATATATTGCAGACAATCATGCAAAGAGATTTGCTGCATGAGAGCAGCTCATGCTTGGAGTTAATGAAGCTTGAGAAGTGGGTTGTTAGTGAGCTACTTGATGAAGACAATGGAAAATATGTATTTTCCATTTTGTGATTTTTCATTCCTTTTCAATTTATCAAAATTGATTTCACAAATCAATTTATCTTATAAAATTGAAAATATTATTAATTTTATGAAATTAATTTCATAAATTAATTTTTCTAATAAATTTAATAAATAATTATTTAACAATTTAAATAATTCTAATTAACTTAATATCAAATATTAAATTAATTTTATACAATTCCATCTTCAAATATTTAAATCATATTATTATCCAATTTCATTTAATTCTAATTTGAATGTTTCAAATTAACTTATCACGCTACTCTAGAGCTTATCCATTTACGAGCTAGCAGGGGGACCTCGCGGACTTACAGATCATGGGCTCCAACGATCTGAGATTAATCGGCTAAACTCATTAGACCGAACTAACCCTCATTCGTTAACTAATGAGTGATTCCACTAAAGCCCATAGTTGAACTCCCCTCACTGTAGATATATTATGTCCACTCGACAACCATGATTAGTAAGTTAACCCTTCACAAGTTGGTCGTAATAAAGGCTGGGTCGAATCTCTGTTTTATCCTCGAAATTACCTCTTGTTCCTTAAGTCCCACTGATCCGTTAATGAACAATAGATTTGTGATCCAATCAACAAATCGAATTCCTCTCGAGTCAATGAGAGGGTGAGGCCTCTTGTTCAAGACCTAGAATCAACACTTGAAGGGAACAACCTCTCTACTAACCCTAATCAGGTAGCATACAATTCTGTCTTGCACCCTAGGTCCCCAACTATTCATCCAATCTTATCCCCAAAATGGGAGGCTTATTAAGCAGAGATATTTGGTCTACTCTTACAGTTTGCAGATCAAAGGATAAACCCGAAAAAATAGGAGTTCATAGTTAGCTCAGGATTGAGGTCAAGTTACCTAGGTTATCACTTTGAAATAGTCAGTCTTAAATAGTAAACAATGTTATAAAGTAAGAGTGACTGGTTTCATGGTCTGATCTCGCACAAAACTCATTTGCACAGGACGCCCCCACCCCTCATGTCACAACATGCACAAATTATAATCACTTCGTATTTAGCACTTTACAACACTTTGTAACAACTACAGAGTAGGCCACATCCAATAGTGTTACCAGAATAAGGCACCCAACCTTATTCATATACTATAGATCATTTTGACTATTTACTTGAACCTGATCTACTTGCATGTCTCCACATAAAGTTCATGTACTCATGTAATAGTCAAGGGACTTAGGTTTATTGGATCTCTAAAAAGCTTATTGAATTTTCAGAATAAGTTCTATTGTTTACAAACCACGAGTTTTAGGACATAAAACCCAATACTTATGAGTGAATCAACTTCTAATTTTGGAAAACAATGTTCCTTTTATTTCACGGTTACCATAAAACTTCCAATAACCTCCCACTCAATTCGATTATTAGAGAAAAAAAATTAATTATCATATAATTAATATATTATAAATAAATATGATAACCAACTTATCATATTATATTTATAACCTATAGTTTTAGTATTTCATCATATGAAATATATAAATCATAGTTCTTTTTCTATTTTATGGTACTTAATTTAAATCATATTTATATTAATTCCTCCATTTAATGTATCTAATATACCACACCAATTATATCTCATATAATTGAATATCCACTTGTTAATTTGAACACTTCAAACTAACCCAAAATTTTATTCTCAACTTGAACCCATTGAGCTACGAAGGGGACCTCATGGACCTGTAGCTTAAAGCTTCAACTGTACGTGAATAACTGATTAAACTCTTTAGTCACGAGATTCACCATCCGTTAACTGTCAGTCACTCCACTAAAGACCAATAGCTGAACTCTTCGCACTATAGATATATTTATGTGTCCATATGACCAATCAACAGTGTAATGACCTTTCACAAATCGCTCGTAAGTACAACTGAACCAATTTACCATTTGGCCCCTGTAGTTACATCTAACTCTTTAAGTACCACTGATTCCTCTAATGAACAATAAGTCATAGTCCTACTATGACTGAGTCATTTCTTCCAAAGATAGGGTGTGGCCACTATGTTCAAGACCCGAAATCAGCCCTTAAGGGAGCAATTTATCTACTTACTCCTGTTTTGGGGAAAGAGTGAATTCCGTCTTGTGTAGCTGAGTTCCCAGCTCCCAAATCAGACGAATCCCCAAAAAGGCAGGGTTGTTGAGTTGGCAATCTGGCCGCTCTCACCCATACTAATAAAAGGACCACCTTCATAGGCAAGAATTCTTAACTCACTCAGGATTAAGGTCATGTCACCTATGGTCATTTTAGTGAAATGTAAGTCTCAATTATCAATGGCATTATATAAAGAGACTAATCATCTCGTGGTCCGGTCTTATACAAACTCTTTGTATAGGAAACCCCCACTCGCATGTCTCCACATGAATGGTCAGGATCAGACCATTTGTAGCACTTTACAACACTTGTAAATATCTGCAAAGTAGGCCGTATCCAAAGTGTCACCAGGATAAAGTATCCCTCCTTTATCCTTATACTACAGACCATTTAGGTTATTACTTAAGGCATGATCCACTTGTATGTCTCACATACATGCTTAAGTTACATGAAATAACCACGGATCTTAGTTTATTGGATTTGAGTAAATGCAAATAAAATAACACTTTTTTTTATTAATAACAATGTGTACCAAATGTTTGCAAACTACGAGGCCATCGGGAGAATTAGGACCCAATCCCAACAAACATTTACGAATTGTGAGTTTTAGGACATTCCCAACAATTTCTCACTTGGACTAATACTCTGTGAGTTAAAAATATATACAAATATATAATGTTTAGAATGTTGAGAAAATAGAGAGAAAATACAATAACTAGGGCATTAATATACCCTTGACATTCTCCATTTTCCCTAGATTATGAAGCTCGTAGTCCTAGTCCGACCAGGTAGCCCTCGAGCACTTTAGTCGAGAGGGCCTTCGTAAATGGATCAGCAAGATTATCTTCAGAGGCTATCTTCATTACTATCACGTCTCCTCGGTGTACTATCTCCCTTATGAGATGGTACTTTCTCTCGATGTGTTTTCCGCATTTATGGCTTCTTGGTTCCTTTGAGTTGGCAACTACTCCACTGTTATCGCAATACAGGATGATAGGCAGATGCATATTTGGAACCACTTCCAAATCTTTCAAGAACTTGCATAGCCATACTACTTCTTTAGCTACTTCAAATGCAGCTACATATTCAGCTTCCATCATGGAGTCAGCGATACAACTTTGTTTGATGCTTCTTTACACTAGCTCCTCCTTTAAGAGTGAAAACTGATCCTGAAGTAGATTTCCTAGAATCTACGTCAGTTTGAAAATCAAAATCAGTGTATCCCATAAGGATCAAATCCTTAGGCCCATACATGAGCATATAGTCCCTCGTTCTCCAGAGATATTTGAGGATGTTCTTGACAGCAGTCCAATGACTGTGTCCAGGGTTAGACTAGAACCTGTTGACATTTCCAACGGCAAAGCAAATGTCAGGACGTGTACATAACATAGCGTAACATACCTTTTTTGGAGTTTTGTATATTATACCTTGACAACATCTTGTCAATATAAGATGCTTGAGACAGCGCTAGTGTTCTGTTTTTGCGATTCTATACAATTTAGATCCCAAGAACGTATTGTGCATCTCCTAAATCTTTCATTTGGAATTGCGATGCTAGCCATCTTTTCACGTCAGTAAGAAAACTTGTCTCATTCCCAATGAGCCAGATATCATCAACATAAAGAATCAGGAAAGCTACAGTTTTGTTTGCTATCTTCTTGTAAACACAAGATTCGTCAACATTCTGTTCAAAGCCATAAGATTTAAACGCAATGTCAAATCTTATATTCCAAGATCTAGATGCTTGTTTTAACCCATAAATGGATCCTTTAAGCTTGCAAAATTTTTGCTTTTGACCCCGTTCAATGAACCCTTTTGGTCGAGACATTTATATACTTTCATCAAGATGGCCATTCAAAAAGGTGGTCTTGACATCCATTTTCCTTATTTCATAGTCATAACATGCGGTAATGGACAAATGTATTCTTATAGATTTCATCATGGCAATAGGGGAAAAGGTTTCTTCATAGTCTATCCCATCTCTTTGGGTAAAATCTTTTGTCATGAGTCTGGCTTTATAGGTCTGTACCTTGCCGGTTTAGTCTCGTTTTCTCTTGTAGATCCATTTGCAAACAATAAGTTTAACCCCATCTAGTTGATCTATAAGTTCCTAGATGAATTGAAGTACATTGACTCCATTTTTAGGTCCATGACTTTTATCCATTGTCCCTATCAACAATTATTGCCTGTTTAAAGGTCAAGGGGTCCTCTAGGCCATCAATCAGGTATGATGACCTGAGTTTCTGTTAAACCCATGTAGCGGCCAGGCTGATGAAAAACCCTCCCACTACGTCGAGGCATTCTTTACTCTTTAGAAGGATGTGATGGAGCAATTATTGATGACCTAAATCTCTAGGGTCCTGTAGTTTGTAAACACTTGTTTGAACAAACATTTCAATGATTAATAATATTTGGTATCTTGTTCACTTTGTCTATGAAATATGTGATATTTTAGTTGCATAAACCACAAACCAATAAACTAAGATCCATGGTTATCATTGTAACTTAAACATGTATGTGGAGACATACGAGTGGATCATGTTTAAGTGATAATCTAAATGATCTGTAGTATATGGATAAGGATGGGTACCTTATCCTGGTGACACTACGAGTATGACCCACTTTGTAGGTGTTACAAATGTTGTAAAGTGCTACAAATGATCTGATCCTGATCATTCATGTATTAGACATACGAACGGGGATATTCTATACAAAGGAGTTCGTATAAGACCGGACCATGAAATGTTTAGTCTCGTTATATAACGCCGTTCATAATTGAGACTTTCATTTTATTAGGATGACCATAGGTAACATGACCTTAATCCTAAGTGAGTTGTGAACTCCTGCCTATGAGGGCGGTCCTTTAATTTGCATGAGTGAGAGTGGCCAGATCAACGACTCAACAAGCCTACCATTTTAGGGATTTGTCTGATTGGGGAGCTGAGAACTTAGCTACACAAGATGGAATTCACTCCTTCCCCCAAAGCAAGGGTAAGTAGATAAATTACTCTGTTAAGGGCTGATTCCGAGTCTTGAACAATGTGGCGCCACATCCTCTCTTTGCCCAAGAGAGGTTAGTCATAGTGGGACTATGATTTATTGCTCATTAGAGGGATCGGTGGTACTTAAGGAGGTAGATGTAACTATAGGGGCCAAATGGTAATTTAGCCCAGCTGTACTTACGAGCGATTTGCGGTCAACGTACTATTGATTGTTTATATCCAATGGCCACAAAAATATATCTATAGTGCGAAGAGTGCAACTGTCGGTCTTTAGTGGAGTATTCGACACATAACGAATGGTGGATAATGTAATTAAAGAGTTTAATTAGTTATTCACATACCGTTGGAGCTTCAAGCTACAGGTCCATAAGGTCCTCTTGGTAGCTTAATGGATTTAAGTTGAGAATAAGTTTTTAGGTTAATTCGAAATGTTCAAATTAATAAGAGGGAATTTAATTATATATGATATAATTAAATTAATTGAATTATATATGATATAATTGATATAATGTATTTGATTCATTATTGTTTAATTGGAGGAACAAATATTTGAATATGATTCAAATATATTTTCTATGAATAAGATTCATAGTTATTAAATTTAATATAAATATGATTTATATTAAATGCCATAAAATAGAGAAAAAGAATTATGGTTTATATATTGTATATGATGCAATATTAAAACTATATATTATAAATATAATATGATAAGTTAGTTATTATATTTGTTTATATTTATTAATTATTTGATAATTAACTCTTTTTTCTCCATAACCACCCTTAGTAG
This sequence comes from Benincasa hispida, assembly GCF_009727055.1. NCBI lineage: Eukaryota > Viridiplantae > Streptophyta > Magnoliopsida > Cucurbitales > Cucurbitaceae > Benincasa > Benincasa hispida. The sequence goes on along the minus strand of NC_052353.1, from coordinate 24,799,365 downwards.
GGAATTATTTGGTTGTGTGACAAAATGGGATAAATGAAAATTGGTTTTTAATTATTCCAAGTGATCAGAATTCACTATCGAGTAAGCGATCGGGTAACTACACGATGGTTGAGAGCCTATGCGATAGACTCCTTTCTCTAAACCATCAAGAGCCTTTGCTATATGATAGCCTTGCTTCTATTCGATTGTTTTCCTCCCCCAACTCCAATCTGCCCTCTAACCAAAATTAGCCAGAGCCCACCACTCTTGGATTTTCACACCGAGAATATCAAGGTCACCAAACGGTAGTGTCCCTGTTGGTTCAAGGATTGAGTTTTTGCTTGCTGTTGTTCGAGGGAGTTCATGACTTTTTCGATGTGTTCGTGAATGAGTATGGTCAAGGGATTAACTTGAAGAATGATTCTTCAAAGGTATAATCTCTAAACTCTTTTTTTATTTCAAAAGCATGCTGTAATTTAGTTTTGTGCATAGTCTGTTCTTGTTGACTGTAAATGTTTGTGTTCAATCGAAATGGGATTTGGATGTTCCGCTTCCGCTCAAAGGTTCTCTGTAAATAGAGTTCCTTCAATTGGTATCAGAGTCAGGTTGTGTTCTAATTTCCAAATTCCATTTGTTGTATTGAATTTCGTTTACAGTTTGGGTTTTTTTTTTTTTTTTTTTTTTTTTTTTTTTTTTTCTACCATGCATTAACCGTTAAATGTTTGTGGATGTTGTTGATGGATGTTTTGGGATAGTTGTCTCTTTTAATGCTTTCGTTTTAAGTTTAGAAAAGTTAATTATAAGGGCCCTTACGTTTTGGGAATAATTGCTTGCAATCGAGTATGTATTCATTTTGAGTTTTTGAGTCATTCGTGAAGAAGCTTAAGAAGCAATAGTTGCAGTTCGCTTCGATGGAGAAGATGAAACCGGTGGTCACATCGTGTAGCTTAAGCTAGACCATCGTTTAGATTTGGCTATGCATCTGTGTAGAGTTGTTCTACTCGATTGTGTAGTATTCGCTAAATGATCGCATAGTGTTGCTTGGTTTTATGTAGTGGAAATGTGGACGCTATGCGATGATGAAATTATGTTTTGCACTCAAGTTTCCCAGTGGAATCCAAGTGTAAATTCCTCTGAGTTTCCTGGTAAGTCCAGGGTCGAACACAGGGACTTGTGAAAACAGATTGCGTTGGTAATTTTTATGAAGAACTTTGTGGTAATCGGTTAAATAAATAAATCGTTGGGTTTGTTGTTTGCGTTGATGAAAAAAAATAAATAAATGCGGGAGAGTTTGAAAAGAGTTGATAAACGAGAGGTGCGATGAATATGCGGTGAATGGGTTGAGAAGGGTTTCGGCTAACACTTCCTAGAATGTGTTCATGCTTTGCGATCATGAAACATGCATACAATAGTAAACCATCTCTCGATGCGAATGCTACAAATTCTAATATTAGAACGCATGCGATATATGTGATAAGTCTATAGGACCTACACATAAGCCTCTATTCTTATTTATGCGATGACAGGATAACACACACACACACAAATAAGGCGACCACATAATATCATTCCTATCTCTAGGATGCATGCGATGCAAGTTGACAAACAGAGATTATCTCTAAGTCCCTATCTCTTGTTTATGCAAGTCTAATCTTGCTCTTTCGAGTCCAGATTCTAACCTAACTCTCTCAAGTCATTAGGTTCTTTCTTTAGACTCTCTCTCGAGTAACTCTAAAGGGTATTTTGCACAGCATAAAACAAGACAATCGCAAGCAATGAACTTCCTAGGTCATGTTAGCTTAGTTCTTCTCAACCCATTTGACTAGTTTAGCTACTCATGCATATTAAAAGAGTGAACAGATATAGAAATAGAACTTCCATTATATAAATATGAAGATGAAGTACAAAATAACAATGCAAGTATAGAATAAAGAGCCTGGTAGCAATCTCTTGCTACCAGGCGTTTACACTGTTTTTCTACTCATGCTCAAAATGATAATCTCGCTTTCGTGAGAGTCGGCCCACTCTCTGCTCCTACGCCTCAAGGTTCTCTCTCGAGTTACCCTGAGCAATCTCCGGCGCCACCACTCTTCTCTTGCTCCGCCTTAAAATGAAAAGGAAACCTATGGACAATGGTGTGAACTTGTGGAACAAAATATTGTAAAAATGGTGAACCCCTTCTCTGAAGAATGTCCTTGGTATTTATAGAGTATCCACGGTGAAAGGCAATTTCTCTTTCATGGTTGTATAGATGGGACAACTTTAATTCCTGACTGATGCGTCAAATAATGTCACCGAAAAGCTGAATGTACTTTGTGACCGTTATCGGCTGTCAACTTAATTTGGATTCGATTGTCATCAGCTTTCTGTCCTATCATGCTCAATTGGCCTTTCACCCAGATGCGCCCACTATATTGCGCTGACCAAGTTAGGCGATCCTTCTCGGGCGAATGTTTGTGAGCACGATCATCGCAA
>NC_052353.1:24791865-24796136 GCF_009727055.1 Benincasa hispida | reverse complement strand
ATTGTAAAGGGAGTTTGAAAGAAAGCAAGCAAACCCCTAACTTCTAGAAATATTTTATGAGGTGACTATCTTAAGATTAAGTTGACTTTAGTATATACGAAAGAAATAGAAGCATATTTTTCATCATTGAAATCATACTTGGCAAAGAAACAAAATGCAGTAAACTACTAAATTTATCTATGTCAAATGATTGCGGTAATCAAAGAGGATATGGTTATAAAACTGTGAAGGCTAAAATGCAATGTGATAGCGCAAAATTTGAAATAAAGATAAGGAAGAATACACCCCCAAATTTTGCGCTGTCGCCCGCATTGTGTATTGACGTATCCATCTTTGCGGCGATCTCTCTTCCTTGATTGCGATGATGGAGTCAGATAAGAGGCTTCTTTGCGTATGATCTCTGCAATCCAATGCCTCGATCGTTGCAAGAAACAAACAGAGAGATGGTCAAATTATTTTAAACAAAACAAAACTCTTCATCGCAATTTTTTTTTTGTAGAAATAGAAATAGTAAAATAAGGGTAGATAAAGATTGAAAGGATATAGTGAAAATTCCGAATAGTGGAGAAGAGTTGAAAAATCGATGCTTTCAAAAACTTGCGTCCCTGATGAGTTTCGATCATTTGATAATGCAGGGACGACCTACTTCCTTCTTTATTCAAAGTTCTTTAGTTCCACGGAGTTAACTTGGCGATGCCAGCCTTCTCCATGATATGCCTTTACTCGCTGCCCATTGACTTTGAATATGTTGGTTCCATCATCATTTGATAATTCAACCGCGCCACACGGAAATACTTGTCTAATTATGAACTGTCTGGACCAATGCGACTTTAGTTTTACCAGGAAGGGCCGCAGACGTGAGTTGAAGTGTAAGACCTTTTTCCTGACTTGGAGGTCTTTACGGCATATGCGTTGGTCATGCCAGCGCTTGGTGCGCTTTTTATAAATCTTCGCATTTTCTTATGCGTTGTTCCTCTATTCTTCTAGCTCGACCAATTGTGTTTTTCGCACTTCGCCTGCCTTCTTTAAATCAAATTTCAGCTTCTTTACGACCCACAGTGCCTTATATTCCAGCTCCAAAGGCAAATGACACGCCTTGCCAAATACCAACGCATACAGAGACATACCTATTGGTGTTTTAAATGCAGTCCGGTATGCCCACAATGCATCGTCAAGCTTTGTTGCCCAATCCTTCCTTGAAGGCCTTACTACCTTCTCAAGTATCAACTTAATTTCTCGATTGGACACTTCAGCCTGACCATTCGTTTGCAAATGGTATGTGGTGGCCACTTTGTGGAGGATAATGTACTTGCGCAACAGCTCCTTGATATTGTGATTGACAAAGTAGGATCCTTCATCACTTATGATGGCACGAGTAGTGCCAAAACGAGTGAAAATATTTTTCTTCAGGAACTGGGAGACTATCGCCACATCACTTGCGATGCATGCTATTGCCTCTACCCACTTGGAGACATAATCGACAGTCAATAAAATATAGTGTTTACCATTCGAGGGAGGGAATGGCCCCATGAAATCAATCCCCCATACGTTGAATAACTCAAGCTCCAAGATAGTGTTCATTGGCATTGCGTTTTTCCATGAAATGTTACCTGTGCATTGGCACCGATCACATTTTATTGCGTAGTCAGCTGCATCCTTGAATAATGTAGGCCAAAAGAATCCACTTTGCAAAACTTTGGCTACAGTGCGCTGCCCTCCAAAGTGCCCACCATATGGTGAGTCGTGGCATTGTGACAATATGCGTTGTTGAGCAGCATTTAGTATGCACAATCGAATAATCTGGTCTGCACCTCTTTCATACAGTTTTGGCTCATCCCAATAATAGTGTCTACATTCATTCTTGAGCTTCTTCTATTAATGGTAGGTGTAATCTTCAGGAAATTGCTCATAAACCAAATAATTGACTATGTCTGCATACCAGGGCAATTCTTCTATATGAAACAGCTGCTCATCCGGGAATACGACACTCACCTCAGACTCGTTGCGGTCAACCTCAGGATTTTCCAGTCTAGACAAGTGATTCGTAACTTGATTCTCTGTCCCCTTCCGGTCAATTATTTCGATTCTTGAAGGAGGAGAACCCATCTGATCAACCTCGGCTTTGCGTCCTTCTTTGTCATTAAGTATTTGATCGCCAAATGATCCATGTGGATGAGTACCTTTGTTCCTAACAGATATGCCCGAAATTTTTCCAACGCAAAAATCACTGCCAAGAGTTCTTTCTCTGTGGTGGTATAATTTGTTTGAGCAGGGTTTAATGTTTTACTCGCATATGCAATGGGATGCAAGATTGTTTTTCTTTTTTGCGCTAAAGCTGCTTCCATCGCATACCCGCTTGCGTCGCACATGATTTCAAATGGCAGTGTCTAGTCCGGCGCAATCAACACGGGTGCGATAATCAGCGTATCTTTCAAAACTCGAAATGCGTTGAGGCAGTTGTTGTCAAACTCAAATTTTCTGTCAGCCTCTAACAATGCACTCAATGGTCATGCTATCTTAGAAAAGTCCTTGACGAATCGTCTGTAAAATCCAGCGTGCCCCAAGAAGCTTCGCACAACCTTCATGCTGGTTAGAGGTGGAAGTTTTTCAATTGCTTCAATCTTTGCTTTGTCCACCTCCAACCCATCCTGGGAGACCTTATGTCCCAACACTATACCTTTCTTCACCATGGAATGGAATTTTTCTCAATTGAGCACCAGATTCGTCTCTTTACATCTCTTCAAAATCTTCTCTAAGTTGGATAGGTAGACTTCATAAGTGTTCCCATAAGTGGAGAAGTCATAACCATCCAAGTTGGATAGGCAGACTTGATTGTATCCAACATAACCATCCAAGAAGCAGTAAAAATCATTCCCTGCTAGTCAGTCTAGCATTTGATCAACGAATGGCTGAGGGAAATGATTTTTCTTTGTGGCCACATTCAGTTTGCGGTAGTCCATGCATATGCGCCATCCAGTGATGGTCCTTTGCGGTATTAATTCGTTGTTGCACATGTTTTCCTGAGAATACCAGGATCAATCGCATTTTCTCTGAACCTTTTCGTTTTGAGCACAGAGGAAATTATAACTGCAGCCTTCTCCATTCTCTACCAGTTGGTTACGGTCTTCTTCAATTCAAGTGTGGTAGCATTAACTAGGGAAGCGTTGTTGTTTGCTTTCTCTCTTTCTTATTGTTGGATAGTCTACTTCTTTCTTTTCGATCATTTCTTCTTCTTCTGTTTCTGTTTTTTAATCGACTCGCATTGTCACAAAGTGTCAACAATATGTAGCTGGTCCATCCTCCTTCTACTATTCATTCTCTCAGTCCTAACTTCTCATATTAAACATGTCATTCAATCAAAACTCCGGTCTCTTCAAAACTTGTCGTCTTCCTTCACTTCGAAAAAACTTCATAGGCACAAATTAATTAAACTTGAGTTTCCTTGGTCCATTGATACTTAAAATGATTTCCCATTTTATCTTTAGAAACTTCATATGGCACGGAGTAATTGCCCTTTGGTATTTATAAAGTATCCGATGGTGAAAGGCGGCTTCATCTTTATCATTGGTCGTACAGGATATGGAAAAACTTTAATTCCTGACTGATGCGCCGAATAATATGTTCATCGAAACAGACTGAATGTCTTTGTTTGGACCGTTATCGCGCTGTCAACTTAATTTGGATTTCGACTGTTACAGTCAGCTTTCTTATCCATTCGTCAAGTTGGCGCTTTTTCACCCAGATGCGCCCACCATATTGCGCTGACCAAGTTGACGGCGCATTCCTTCTCGGGGCGAATGTTTGTGAAACACGATCATCGCAAGCCTTCGCGCGGTGAAGTTGCGGCTCGACCAGTGATTTCTTATATGCATCAAAGTATATTCTGCCATAAAAATACAAAATCAATTGTCAATGCGGTTGAATTGCAGCGGACCGCAATATTATGAAATGTTATGCATTAATGAACGCAAATTAACATATTTCATCCAACGCAATCCAACATTGTTTAAGAAATTAGTACTATGATTAAGCATGCATTTCTGCCTGTTAATCAAAGCACACATTTGGTGATCAAAATGATCGTTATGAGAGCCTTATGCGATAGTGTTTCTCCGCCTAAATGATCCGTTATTACCTCGCGACTAAAGCAGAATTCGCACTACTATCGCTTAGACGATCGGATAGCTTCTCTAAGCGATTCATTGTAGTGTGCCGATTTAGCTTAAACGATCGTTCAACAAATCCTACAACGATTATGTAACTCCTTTATG
>NC_052353.1:24785696-24791694 GCF_009727055.1 Benincasa hispida | reverse complement strand
CAATAAGCATTTCTGCTATACGATAGCACTATTTTCTCTCCCACTTGCTTATCGCCTACACGACTCGTTTTTCCTCCGTCTTCTACCAAATTCACCAAGGCGCACCCTTTGGGTTTTCACTCCGAGAATACCCGAGGCTCATTAGTGGTGGTGTCATCCCCGTTGCGGCATTTGTGTTCGCATTGATCGTGCTGTAATAGTCGGCGTTCTCACCGAGTGTTGGTAGATCTTTTGGAGGGTTTCTGCTGCATTGGAGTTCCAGAGTGTGAATATAGTCTTCAACTGGTATGGAACTCTATCCCTTATGATTTTTTTTTTTGTTTTTAACATGCTGTTAATTAAGTTTTGATTGCAGAACTGTATGTGTTAAATGTATATTGTTATATTTCGGTCACGGTGAGATCGGAGCGATCCAAATACGCTCATGGAACTTTCGGTATGAGATCCTTCAACTGGTATCAAAACCAGGTTCTGATACTCCGATTTCATCTGTTGCAACGAAATGACATAGACATTCATGGTGGATGCATTTCTACGTTGTTTTAATTGTTAAATCTGCTGTGGATGTGCCGGATTAATGGATGTTTTCGGGATGATTAGCCTCAATTTGTTTAAGATCCTTTTACATTTGCAGTTATTTATAAAGGCCCTTACATTTTTGGGCATTAATAATCGTTATCGAGTCTGTATTCAAATTTTGTTTGAAGATTTAAGTTGTTCGTCAAAGTTCTGGGCAAGCGTTGCGGCTCTTCGAGGAAGGAGGCGATCTAAGGTTGATCGCATCGTGCAGAAGAAGTTCTACGCGATCGTTGTCCATCGCATCATAAAGATGAAAGAGTACGTGATCAAGGTTGAACGCATCGGTTAAACGATGGGGAATGCGATCAAGAATTGGTCGCACTGGGTTGACGATCGGGTACACGATTGCTAAGTATTGTTTAATGCGCGCGCGTTAGACGATCGTTTAGGTCAGCAAGCTTTATCGCTTAGTAACTGACTAAATGATCGCTTAGTATCACAAGATAAATCGTTTACCTGGTTGCACGCATCGTGTAGACGATGAGACGCTTGCGTATCGTTTAAAGCACGTGCGCCAAATGATCGTTTAGGTCAGTAATCTTCATCGCTTAGTAATTGACTAAACGATCGCTTAGTAACTCAAGGTAAATCGTTTACCTGTCGTCGTGCTACACGATTGCATGGACGGTCAGGCTTCGCAGCCTCGTTGTTGTCGACGCGATCATTTTCTTATGCTCTTATCGTCTAGTGCGCGCTGGACGATCGTCTACCTGCTGGAGTTTGCTACACGATGAAGATCTCCTGGCAGTTTCAAGACCTGGTTCGCTTATGAACCGGTTTGCTCGATGAAAAATGTAATATATAGAGTTTTTCATTCCGGTTTTTTGTAAAGGCTCATCCCGGTCCATTAATCCTTTGTTTATTACATGTGATGTATGTCTTTATATGTCATATGGTATGTACATACAGTAAATCCCACCTTAGGTTATGCAATGGTCATACATCATCTCTTTATTGTAATTGTTATAATTTAGAGAAGCATGATTTTAATTATGTAAGAGCATGCTCATGCATCATATAATATATAGAGTTTATATTTATGCATGCATAAAAAGATTGACATGCATCATCTTTATTTATAAATTGTTATAGTATAAGGGTGAATGATAGGCATGTTTGCTTGGTTGTATACGGTTATATTAAAAGTTATATATATAATGACCAGACATTGAATGAAGCATGAAACATAGGGTTAATTTATAAAATGTGTGTGATAAAACGCCTCGTTGTGTAGCAATGGTTTTAGTTGTTTCTTTTTAAAGTTAAATGAGAAATTACAACTAAAAGAAATAAGAAGACATGCATGCTCACTTAGGTTTAATTCATGGTTTTAAAGTGTTTAAAACTTGGATCACATAGACCTAAGATCACGGTTCTAATATGATTAGCAACCCTAAGGCTTAATCTTTAAATCAGTTTAATAGGATTAAATTGGCTAATAAAAGGTTAAAGTGTAGCAAATCTATCTATAAGGGACCTTTTATCTAAGACGGGTTCTGTCTAGGCTGGGGTATTTAAGTTGACGAAAACGTAACACCCCTACCTGGGAACTTACCTGAAAAGGTGAATTAGATAGATTTGATGCATGCATGCAAGCTAAGGACAGTCCATTAAAGTGTTTAAATGTGACTACTTGAACTTGTTCATATTTCATAGACAAATGTTGTTTATGAGCAGAGTTTAAAAAGATGACTTAGACTAAAATCGGTAGCCAGATTATCTAGGTTAATGAATCCCTAGGTAGAACATTCAGTGGGAGGTACTTGGGGTATGAGATGCTTCACTTAAACCTTTCACTTTTCTCCTAAATAGTCCACACCATGAGATCTATCCTCGGCCTCGCGGCACCTTTGGCGTGTCCCCTTAATGGATGGTGTTTGGGTAGGTCAATATCAAGGTGGATGGAGAGAATTTTCATAGTAAGTGGGAGCAGGAAGTGCGACAACATATCCCTCAATCTCCCTCGTTAGGTTGAATAAAGTTACTGCGCATCACCTCGAGACACCCTGGGAGTGTCCCCCTAAAGGATGGTAGTTTTGCGCGTTTCTTTATTTGATCTTCTGTAAGAGGATAAGGTAACTTAGTCTCTTGTCCTAATCTATCTTTTCCCTACGGTAAGCGCATTAGGGCGGGATTCTGGCACCAAAAGCGAGGGGTTACACTTACGCAGAATAGTTAAAGGTTAACAATTCTGAACCAAAAATTGGTGGTTGTTAGGTTCAGTTCCAAGAGTTGGTTCTGCTTAATGGTTGAGAATGTCTCATCCTAGCAAAGAGGCAACTGATCACCCCACTAGTGGCATTTGTCCTGCCTCACTGGGGCATCATTGATAAATAGAAGTCTATAACTTAGGGCACTTGAAACTGTTTTGCAAAACTGGTTGGTTTCAAAGTGGTTTAGCAAAATATAATAAAGTTTTGTTCGTATTTTCAACAACATTTTCAAATGGTAACAGCCACGTTATCGTTGTTAAGTGTTGAAAAATTAACTGGCGATAATTTTTCAACATGGAAACACATGATCATGACGATCCTAATCATCGAGGATCTCATGTTCGCTCTCACGGAGGCTTGTCCTCCTATTCCAGCTCCAAATGTCGCTCGAAATGTTCGGGAGGCATACGAATGATGGACAAGGGCGAGTGAGAAGGCTCGAGCCTACATCTTGGCAAGTCTTTCTGAAGTCTTGGCCAAGAAACATGAGCCTATAGTCTCAACACGTGAGATCATGGAGTCCCTTCGGGGGATGTTTGGACAATCGTCTGAACAACTTATGCATGAGGCTCTTAAATACATATTCAACTCAAAATGCAAGAAGGCACCTCTGTTCGTGAACATGTGCTAAACATGATGGTCCACTACAATGTGGCAGAGTTGAATGGGTCTAACATCGATGAGGGCAGCCAGGTTAGCATAATCCTGCATTCTTTGCTGGAGAGCTTCCTGCACTTTGTTAGTAATGTGATTCTTAATAATGTATAACCTTACAACTCTCCTCAACGAGTTGCAGACATACCAATCTTTACTGAAAAGTAAGGAGAGGCGGAAGGGTGAGGCAAATGTTGCTTCATCCTCCAGGACGTTCCATCGAGGTTCAACCTTAGGAACAAAGTCTGCACCTTCAGCTTCTAACTTTACAAAGGGGAAGAAGAAGAAGGGTGGTAAGGGAAAAGGGAAGGCACCTACTAACCCACAGCCTGTCGCCCCAAGGAAGCATCCACAAGTTGCTAAGGGAAATTATTTCCATTGCAACCAAGATGGACACTGGAAAAGGAACTGTCCTTAGTATCTGAAAGAGAAAAAAGCAGCCAAGGCTAAGGCCAAGGCCAATAAAGGTAAATATGATTTACTTGTGCTTGAGACTTGTTTAGTGGAGAATGATGATTCTGCCTGGATAATTGATTTAGGTGCCACTAACCATGTTTGTTCTTCTTTCAGGGGATTAGATCTTGGCGACAGCTGGAGACTGGTGAGATGACGATGCGAGTAGGCACCGGGCACGTCGTCTCAGCTGTGCCAGTGTGATGTATATATTACAGAATAGGTTTCTTGTTTTAAATAATGTATATATTGTTCCTGAACTAAAAAAGAACCTTATTTCTATAAAGTGTTTATTGCAATGTAAATATAATGTCTCTTCTGATTTGAATAAAGCGTTTATTCATAAAGATGGTGTTTTTATTTGCACAGAAAATATGGAATCGAATTTACATGTGCTAAGGCCATTATCCATTAATTCCCTCCATAATACTGAAATGTTCAGAACTGCCGTAACTCAATCAAAACCGTAGACGAATTTCTCCAAAAGAAAATGCCCAACTTTGGCATCTACGTTTAGGGCTCATCAATCTCAATAGGATTGAGAGATTGATGAAGAATGGACTTCTAAGTGAGTTAGAAGAAAATTCTTTGCCAGTGTGTGAATCTTGCCTTGAGGGTAAGATGACTAAATGACCTTTTACTGGAAAAGGTTCTAGAGCCAAGGAGCCTCTTGAGTTAGTACATTCTGACTTTTGTAGTCCTATGAATGTGCGAGCCCCAGGTGGCTATGAGTATTTTATCAGTTTTACCGATGATTACTCCAGGTATGGGTATGTTTATCTTATGCAACGGAAGTCTGAATCCTTTGAAAAGTTCAAAGAGTTCAAGGCTGAAGTTGAAAACGCATTAGATAGATGGATTAAAACATTTTGATCGTATCGGGGTGGAGAGTTTTTGGACTCGGCATTCCAGGACTATTTGATAGAACATGGAATCATTTCCCAACTCTCAATACCGGGTACACCTCAACAGAATGGTGTAGTGGAGAGGAGAAATAGGATCTTGTTAGACATGGTTCGCTTGATGATGAGTTACACTTCCTTATTGGACTCGTTTTGGGGTTTCGCAGTGGAAACTGCAGTGTACATTCTCAACTCTGTTCCCTCCAAGAGTGTTACAAGAACACCTCTAGAGTTGTGGAATGGGTGTAGCTTTATGTCATTTTCACGTTTGGGGTTTCCCTGCACATGTGCTTAAGGCTAATCCCAAGAAGATGAAACCACGGTCGCGGTTATGCCTCTTTGTACGCTACCCCAAAGGTAAACGAGGGGGTTATTTTTATGATCCAACGGTAACTAGGGTGTTTATTTCAACAAACGTTACTTTCTTGGAGGAGGATCATATAAGGGAGCACAGTCCACGGAGTAAAGTTGTGTTGCGTGAGCTTTCCAATGAAACTATTGAAACTTCAACAAGAGTTGTTGAAGAGCCTGCTACATCAACAAGAGTTGTTGATGGGAGTTCATCCAATAAGTCAATTCTAGCTCAAGATTTGAGGGAACCTCGATGTAGTGGGAGGGTTGCGAACCCATCCATTCGCTATCTGGGTTTCACGGAAATCCTTGCTATGGTAGCAGATGGCGACGTTGAGGATCCATTGTCTTATAAGAAGGCAATGGAGGATGTTGACTGGGATGAATGGGTCAAGGCTATGGATCTCGAGATGGAGTTAATGTACTTCAACTCAGCATGGTATCTTGTAAATCAGCCTGATGGGGTTCGCCCTATAGGTTGTAAATGGATCTACAAGCGCAAACATGGTGCTGATAGGAAGGTACAGATCTTCAAGGCTCAACTTGTGGCAAAGGGTTATACCTAGGTAGAGGGAGTCGACTATGAGGAGACTTTCTCGCCTGTTGCCATGTTACGATCGACCTGTTCATTGCAGCTTATTATAATTATGAGATTTGGAAAATGGACGTCAAGACGGCCTTTTTGAATGGAAATCTTGAGAAGACCATTTATATGGTGACCCCGAGGGATTCATAGCCCAAGGTCAAGAGAAAAAGTTTTGCAAACTGAATCAGTCCATTTATGGACTGAAACATGCGTCTCGATCTTGGAACATACAGTTTGATAATGCGATCAAGTCGTATGGC
>NC_052353.1:24771591-24784809 GCF_009727055.1 Benincasa hispida | reverse complement strand
CGTTCATGATAGAGGCTTTCATTTCACTAGGATGACCATAGGTAATAGGACCTCAATCCTGAGTGAGTTGGGAACTTCTGTCATTGAGGGTGGTCCTTTGATTTGTATGGATGCGAGTGACCAGGTCGCCGATTCAAACCTACCATTTTGGGGATGTCTGATTTGGGAGCTGGGAACTCAGCTGCACAAGATGGAATTCTCTCCTTCCCCGAGGCAGGGGTAAGTAGATAGATGGCTCCCTTAAGGGTTGATTCCAGGGCTTGAACGATATGGCGCCACACACCTTCTCCTGGCTCGAGAGATGTTCACACATAGTTGGACTATGTTGTATTGTTCATTAGAGGAATCAGTAGTACTTAAGGAGTGAGATGTAACTACAGGGGAAAAACGGTAAATTGGTCGTGCTGTACTTACAAGCATTTGTGAAGGGTGATCGTAGTCATGATTGGTTATATCCAATGGACATAGAAATATATCTTGGTAAAAAGAGTTCAGCTGTTGGTCTTTAGTGGAATCACTGACAGTTAACGGATGGTGGATCTCGTGGCTAAAGAGTTTAGTTAGCTATTCATGTACCGTTGGGGCTTAGAGCCACAGGTCCATTAGGTCCCCTGGGTAGCTTGGATAAAGTCGAGAACCAGTATTTGGGTTAATTTGAAATGTTCAAATTGACAAGAGGAAGTTCGATTATATATGATATAATTGGACTGGTTAATTATATATGACATAGTTGGCAAATGTATGAGATACATTATTATGGAGGAAATTAGATATAAATATGATTTATATCAAGTAGAGGAGAAAATACTATATTAGATATGTGATATCAAACTATAGGATATAAATATAATATGATTATATTAATTAATTGATTAATTATATGATAATTAATCCTTTTCCACGTTCGGATATGGTTTAGTGGGCAGCGTTGGTTATGGTAACCGATGGGTTAAAATGAAAAAGGTTTTCATTTTTGAATCATTCATTCGATCGCCCAAAAGAATTCGTGAAACGCGCATTGGTGATTTAAAACAATCGCTTGAGAGCCTATGCGATAGCGTTCTCCGCCTAAATGATTGTATACCTCGCGCCTAAACGATCGCACACTATCGCCTAGATGATCGGATAGCTTCTCTAAGCGATCGTGTAGTATGCCGATTTAGCTAAATGATCATATCCCTTTTCCTAAATAATCATTCAGCAAATCCTACACGATCGTGTAGTTCCTCTATGCGATAAGTACTTCTGCTATATGATAGCACTATTTTCTCTCCCACTTGCTTATCGCCTACACGGCTCATTTTTCCTCCATCCTCTACCAAATTCACCAAAGCCCACCCTTTGGGTTTTCACTGTAAGAATACATGGGCCTCATTAGTGGTGGTGTCGTCCCCGTTGCGGCGTTCGTGTTTGCGTTGATCGTGCTGTTATAGTCGACGTTCCCGCCGGGTGTCGGTAGATCTTTTAGAGGGTTTCTGCTACGTTGGAGTTCCGGAGTGTGAAGATAGTCGTCAACTGGTATGGAACTCTATCCTTTATGATTTTGTTTGTTTTTAGCATGCCGTTAATTAAGTTTTGATTGCATAACTGTATGTGTTAAATGTATATTGTTATATTTTGGTCACGGTTAGATCAGAGCGATCCGAACATGCTTGTGGAACTCTCGGTATGAGATCCTTTAGATTCTGCATGGATTATTGACTCTGGGGTAACTAACCATGTTTGTTCTCCATTTCAGGGAATTAGTTTCTCGCGGTAGCTTGGTGTTGGTGAGATGATGATGCGAGTTGGAACTGGGCACGCTGTTTCAGCTGTGGCAGTGGGAGTTCTCCAGTTGATTTTAAATAATAGATTTATCATTTTGAATGATGTATATTTAGTTCCTGAGTTAAAGTAGAACTTAATTTCTGTAAAGTTGTTGCCTGAATGCAATAATCAAATACATTTTTCGTAAATAAAGTGTTTATTTTAAAACATTGTGTTGATGTATGTTTAGCTCAATTGGAAAATACTTTGTATGTGCTAAGGCCGTTAGCAACAAATGCCCTCCATAACATAGAGATGTTTAAAACTATCGTAACTCAACATAAACGACTTAAAATTTCTCCTAAAGAAAACGCCCAACTTTGGCACCTACATTTTGGGACACATTAATCTCAATAAGATTGCGAGATTGGTGAAGAATGGACTTCTAAGCGAGTTAGAAGAAAATTCTTTACCAGTGTGCGAGTCATACCTTGAAGGCAAAATGACTAAAAGATCTTTTACTGGAAGAGGTAATAAGGCCAAAGAGCCTCTAGAGCTAGTGCATTCAGACCTTTGTGGTCAGATGAATGTACAAGCTAGGGGAGTTTATGAATACTTCATCACTTTTATTGATGATTATTCAAGGTATGGGTATGTTTATTTAATGCAACATAAGTCTGAGTCCTTTGAAAAGTTCACAGAGTTCAAGGCTAAAGTTTGAAAATGCATTAAATAAAATGATTAAAACACTTCGATCTGATTGAGGTGGAAAGTTTTTGGATTCAGAATTCCAGAACAATATGATAGAACATAGAATAGTTTCCCAACTCTCAGCACCTGGTACACCTCAGTAGAATGGTGTATCAGAAAGGAGAAATCGAACCCTGTTGGATATGGTGTAGTCGATGATGAGATATGCTTCCTTACCTGACTCGTTTTGGGGTTTTGCAGTAGAACTTGCAGCTTATATCTTGAACCGTGTTCCCTTCAAGAGTGTTACCAGAAAACCTTTGGAGTTATGGAATGGTCGTAAAGCGAGTTTACGTCATTTTCATATCTGAGGTTGCCCAACACACGTGCTAGAGGCTAATAGTAAGAAACTGGAACCATGTTCGAGGTTATGCCTATTTGTAGTCTACTTGAAGGGAACGAGTGGAGGTTATTTTTATGATCTTAAGGAAAACAAAGTGTTTGTATCAACAAATGCTACTTTTCTTAAGAAGGATCATATAAGGGAGCATAGACCTAGAAGCAAAATCGTGTTGAATGAGCTTTACAAAGAAACTACTGAATCTTCAACCAGAGTTGTTGAAGAGCCTACTGTCTCAACAAGAGTTGTTGATGTATGTTCATCTAGTAGGTCAAATCCACCTCGATGTTGTGGGAGGGTTATGAACCCACCTATTCGCTATATGGGTTTAACTGAAATCCTAGCTATGGTAGCTGATAGCGAGGTTGAGGATCCATTGTCTTGTAAGAAGGAAATGGAGGGTGTTGACCGAGATGAATGTATTAATGGCATGGATCTCGAAATGGAGTCTATGTACTTCAATTCTGTTTGGGATCTTGTAGATCAACCTAATGGGGTTAAACCTATAGATTGTAAATGGATCTACAAGAGGAAATGAGGTGCTAATGGGAAGGTGCAAACCTTCAAGACTAGACTCATGGAAAAGGGTTATACTCAGGTAAAGGGAGTCGATTATAAGGAGACTTTCTCACCTGTTTACTAGCTAAAGTCTATCTGGATCCTCCTATCCATTGCCTTATATTATGACTATGAGATATGAAAAATGGATGTCAAGACTGCTTTTCTGATGGCAATCTTGAGGAGACCATTTATATGGTGCAACCCAAGGGATTCATAGTCCAAGGTCAAAAGCAAAAAGTTTGAAAGCTGAATCGATCCATTTATGGATTGAAATAAGAATCTCAATTTTGGAATATAAGGTTTGATACTGCGATCAAATCTTATGGCTTTGATCAGAACGTTGATAAGCCTTGTGTCTACGAGAAGATCATCAACAGTTCAATAGTTTTCTTAGTGTTATATGTAGATAATATCCTACTCATTGGGAATGATGTAGGCTTACTGACTATAGTTAAGAACTGGCTAGCTACCCAATTCCAAATGAAAGATTTGGGAGAGGCTCAGTTTGTTCTTGGTATTCAGATCTTTAGGGATCGTAAGAACAAAATGCTAGCACTGTCTCAAGCATCGTATATTGACAAGATGTTGATCAAATATTCGATGCAAAACTCCAAGAGGGGCCTATTTCCTTTCAGGCACGAAGTTACATTGTCTAAGGAACAGTGTCCTAAGACACCTCAAGAGGTTGAGGAAATAAGACGGGTCCCCTATGCCTCTACCATAGGTAGTTTGATGTATGCGATGTTATGTACTAGACCCAACATCTGCTATGCAGTGGGAATAGTCGGTAGATATAAGTCTAATCCAAGATATGATCACTGGACAGTCGTCAAGAACATTCTCAAGTATCTTCGGAGAACGAGGGACTACATGCTTGTATATGGTTCTTAGGATTTTATCCTTACAGGATACATGGACTCTAATTTTCAGATTGATAGGGATTCTTGGAAATCCACTTTAGGATTAGTGTTCACTCTTAACGGAGGGGCTGTAGTATGGCAAAGCACAACATGCAGGGGTGCACGCAGACTCCCATGGAGGCCGAGTATGTAGCAGCTTGTGAAGATGCTAAGGAGGCCGTTTGGCTCAAGAAATTCTGATGATCTGGAAGTTGCTTCCAGAATGTCTAAGCCGACTCACCCTTTATTGTGATAATAGTGGTGGTTGTGGTAATTTTCATTAGCCTCGGTTCATAATCGCGATATCAGCCAAATTGAGCGGAAATACCTATCTCAATCCGAGAGATTGTGATTAAGAGGATGTGATTTGTCACAAAGATAGCTTCGAAGCACAACGTTGCTGATCCATTTAACGAAAGCCCTCAGCGCTACAATGTTTTGGAGGGTCATCTATAGATATAGGTTATTGAGATAGACCATGGCTGGACCTAGAAGCAAGTGGGGATCTTTGTACTGGTTGTATTATGCCTTAGTTTAGTTGTTCTGTGTACTTGTAATTTGATTATCTTGTACACCCCACTAGTTTTTAGGAAAGTGGGAGATTATTGGGGATTGATGCCCTATTCTCGTAGGGTCCTGTATTTTGTAAAACACTTTTTCTGAACAAACATTTCAGTGATTAATAATATTTGAATTTTATTCACTCTATCTATGAAAATAGGTGATATTTTAGTTTCATTAACCACAAACTAATAAACTAAGATCCATGGTTATCATTGCAACTTAAACATGTATGTGGAGATATATAAGTGGATCGTGTTTAAGTGATAAACCGAAATGGTCCTGTAGTATATGGATAAGGCTGGTACTTATCCTGGTGACACTACAAGTATGACTCACTTTGTAAGTGTTACAAATGTTGTAAAGTGCTACAATGATCTGATCTTGATCATTCGCGTATTAGATATGCGGTGGAGAATATTCTATACAAGGAGTTATGTATAAGACCGGAACAGGAAATATTTAGTCTTGTTATATAACGTCGTTATAATTGAAGACTTTCATTTCACTAGGTGACATAGGTAACATGACCTTAATCTTGAGTGAGTTGTGAACTCCTGCCTAGAGGGCGATCCTTTGATTTGAATGGGCTGAGAGTCGGCATATAAGAGATCTGCCGAACTCAACAAGCCTACCATTTTAGGGATTCGTCTGATTGGGGAGCTGAAAACTTAGCTACACAAGATGGAATTCATTCTTTCCCCAAAGTAGGGGTAAGATGATAAATTGCTCCTTTAAGGACTGATTCCGAGTCTTGAATAATGAGGCACGACACCCTCTCTTGGCCTGAGAGGGGTTAGTCATAGTGGGATTATGATCTATTGTTCATTAGAAGGATTAGTGGTACTTAAGGAGTTAGATGTAACTACAACAGCAAGACGGTAATTTGGACTAGCTGTACTTCCGAGCGATTTGTGAAGAGTCATCGTACTGTTGATTGGTTACATCCAATGGACACAGAAATATATCTTTAGTGCAAAGAGTGCAGCTGTCGGTCTTTAGTGGAGTGTCCGACAATTAACGGATGGTGGATAATGTGATTAAAGAGTTTAATCATTTATTCACGTACCATTGGAGCTTCAAGCTGTAGGTACATAAGGTCCCCTTGGTAACTCAATGGATTTATGTTGAGAATCAATTTTTGGGTTAATTTGAAATGTTCAAATTAATAAGAGAGAATTTAATTATATATGATATAATTAAATTAATTAAATTATATATGATATAATTGATATAATGTATTTGATACATTGTTGTTTAATTGGAGGAACAAATATTTGAATATGATTCATATATATTTTCTATTAATAATATTCATAGTTATTAAATTTAATATAAATATGATTTATATTAAATGCCATAAAATAGAGAAAAAGAACTATGGTTTATATATTATATATGATGAAATATTAAAACTATAGGTTACAAATATAATATGATAAGTTAGTTATCATATTTATTTATATTTATTAATTGTTTGATAATTAACTCTTTTTTCTCCATAACCACCCTTAGTGGGGAGTTATTCGGTTGTGTGCAAAATGGGATAAATGAAAATTGGTTTTTAATTATTCCAAGTGATCAGAATTCACTATCGAGTAAGATCGAGTAACTACACGATGGTTGAGAGCCTATGCAATAGACTCATTTCTCTAAACGATCAAAAGCCTTTGCTATACGATAGCCTTATTTCTACTCGATCGTCTTCCTCCTTCTCCTCCAAACTTCTTCTCTAACCAAAATTAGCCAGAGCCCACCACTTTTGGATTCTCACACCAAGAATCCCAAGGTCACTAAGTGGTAGTGTCCTTGTTGGTTTGAGGATCGAGTTTTTGCTTATTGCTGTTTGAGGGAGTTCGTGACTTGTTCGACGCGTTCATGAATGAGTAGGATCAGGGGATTAACTTGAAGAACGATTCTTCAAAGGTATAATCTATAAACTTTGTTTTTATTTCAAAAGCATGTTGTAATTTAGTTTTGTGCATAATCTGTTCTTGTTGAATGTAAATGTATGCATTCAATCGAAATGGGATTTGGACGATCCGCTTCTGCTCAAAGGTTCTCTGTAAATAGAGTTCCTTCAGCAATAACTGCTGTTGATAGACCAGCTTGATCAACTTTTGTTGATCTATCTGTAATTTCTTTGGTCATCTCACTCAATACTAGTTTATTGCGAGGTTGATGATTCCTAACATGATCTTCTTCTAAGAATGTAGCATTTGTTGATACAAATACTTTATCTTCTTGAGGATCATAAAATAGTCCATCTTTTGTTTCTTTAGGGTATCCTACAAATAGGCATAATTTCGATCGTCGTTCCAAATTTTTGAAGTTTTGCACCAACACGTGTGTCGGGCATCTCCAAATTTTGAAGTGATGTAAACTACCCTTACGTCATCTCCATAACTTATACGATGTTTCTAAAACATTTTTCTAGGGAGCCATGTTCAAATATATACAACAGTCTATACTGCATACCCCCACAGGATTGAGGTAACTATGCATAACTCATCATCGAACGAAGCATGTCCAACAAGGTCTGATTTCTCTCTGCAACATCGTTTTGTTGTGATGTTCCAGATGTTGTGAGTTGGGATTGAATTCCATGATCTACTAGATTGTTCTGGAATTGTAAATCTATATGCTCAACACCTCGATCTGATCAAAGTGTTTTAATTCTTTTACCTATTAAGTTTTAAACTTCTGTCTTAAATTCTTTGAACTTTTCAAGAGTTTCAGACTTGTGACTCATTATGTAAATATAGCCATATCTTGAATATTCATCAATAAAATTGAAAAAATATTCATATCCTCCTCGAGCTTTCACATTCATCGGACTACAAAGGTTTGAATGTATAAGTTATAGAGGTTCTTTAGCTCTAAAACCTTTTCCTGTAAAAGATATTTTGGTCATTTTACCCTCAAGACATGATTCACACGGAGGTAATGAACTATCTTCTAACTGATTTACATGGCCATTCTTTACCAATCTCTCAATCCTGTTGAGATTTACGTGACCAAGTCTTAGGGTTAAAAATAGGTATTGGGAGAAATCTTTCACATTTTATTTGAGTTTCTACCGTTTTAAACATCTGTATATTTAAAATGGCATTTGCTTTAGTCGGTTTTAACATATAAAAGTTATTTTCAAGTCTAGCAGAACAAATATGAACACCTCTTGAACTAATGAACACTTCATTGATTTCTAAAGTTATTTTATACATATTTTCCAGTAGACAAGATACAAAGATGAAGATCCTTTTCATTCTAGGTACATAATATACATTTTCAAGTAAAATGTAAGCATCTCCAAAAAATAACTTGACGTCTCCCACTTCTTCTGCTGAAATGACTTCACCTATTCCCAACTTGAAAGTCATTTCATTCTCTGATAGCTTAATTTAGGAACTAGTTTCCTAAAGAAAAGTGTAAATATGGTTAGCAGCGCCTGAATCTAGTATTCAGGTTAAGCGAGAACTTTCCACTAAGCATGTTTCTATTACAAGTAAACCAGATTTATATTGGTTTGCCTTTTCAACTTTCTTTGCAGCAAGATACTGCAGGTAATTTTGATTCCAATGCCCGTCTTCATTTCAGTGGAAACATTTTCCTTTAGGTACTTTGTTCTTGATTTTCTTAGCAGGGCCTTTTTCTTACCTTTTTCTTTATTCTTCATCTGGATACTTTTATCCTTTGAAGAAGAGCCAGACTTCTTTTCATCTGAGGGTTTCGTTCCAAAGCAAGATCCCTTCAGAAACTTTTTCTATGAAACAACAATTGCTTCACTTTCCTTGTTTTTCACCAAGGATTGGTAAGTCTGGAGTTTGCTTAATAGAGTGGTTAAGTTGTAATCAATCTTATTCATTACAACGTTGGTACGAAAGGTCAGAAAAATCTTCGGAAGAGTTTCCATTATCATACTAACTTGGCTTCTCTCATCTATAACAGCACCATGAGCTTCCACAACATTGAAATGGACCATCATGTCCAGGACATGTTCTCTAACAGAGGTTCCTTCTTTTATGCGGGAGTTATTGACGTACTTAATAGCATCATGTCGTATCGAAGAAAACGGTTGCCCAAACATCTCTTGCAACTACGCCATGATCTCACGTGCAGTGACCATGGCTTCATGCTTCTTAGTAAGCACATCTGATATGCTTGCTAAGATATAGGCTCTAGCTCTCTTGTTAGCCTGAACCCATCTGTCATAGGCTTCCTGAATATTTCGGTTAGCATTTGAACTAGGAAGAGGAGGACATTCCTCTGTTAAAACAAATCTTAAGTCATCAACAACTAATATCGTGTTCAACTTTGATTTCCAAGTTTGCCCTTCACCATTGAACTTATCAAAAGGTAATAGTTGTATAATCGAGTTTGACATTGTTGAAATATAAACAAATTCTATTAGACTTATGCATCAAAATCCAATTTTAACAAAAGTAATAAAGTACCCATATTTTTTTATTTATTTGCAACGATATTTTAATGAGTCAGAATAGATGCTACCAAGGGCCGGTCAAATACTCCTTCATTGAAGCAAGAAAATCTTGACCAAATACTATCTCCAAAATAACTCTTATTCCTATAGTCATTTAGTTACCGTTTTCGGTCAAGAACTTACTAACACTTAGTAACTCTTATAAGTGTGACCCTCCGTTTTTAGATCTCATAGAATAGAATGAATATACCCCTGGATTGGAAGCCAATATTCAAGACGGAACTATAAAACCCTATTCATTTCTGAAGTTTGGGTTGTTCTAGATCCATTGTTACAACTCTCCAAGGGGATCATCGTGGTTAACGACTAACTAGTGCCGCCTCAAAACGACAGCAGGCACAACATAAGAATCTCATGGTTCAAACTAATGGAAGAGACTATAGGATATGTTGACACATTTCCTTCACCCATGTAAACACTTTTCGAATGGAGTAGTCGCGATAAAAGCGATACGAAACATGGCCCATGTAAACACTTTTCGAATGGAGTAGTCGCGATAAAAGCGATACGAAACATGGATCTCACGATGTGAACTCTTGGGGACGTGAGAGCTAAAAATGATATATCATATATATTGTTAATCTTCCATGAAAGTGTTCTAAATGTTTGGGTATTCTTTTACTTAGGTATATTCCGACTAATTAAAACAACCTAAGTCTATGTGGTTTATCCAAGTTTAATGTTTATATTTGGATTTAACCTATGAAGTTTAGGTGATAAACCAGTTTTTAAAACTTTACACCGCTCAGGCACGCTCATAAAATCGGTTAACAATGCTCAGTACTAGACATGATTATAGACCATTAAGTTTGTAACCGTATCTTATACGATCTATTTTAACTAGTTGTTAACCTAAGTGAGCATGTAACTTATCTTTGTGATGAATTTTAAATGTCTAATCCAATTTTATTACAACTTATGAAACAATAGACATGAATTCCATCCATAACAATCACTAAAGACATTCAAATTTTAATATAACACTTATATTAAAGTTTAGAAACCCGAGCAGCTTTGTAACGCTCTGGGGTAGCGTTGCAACGTTGCCTGGCAGTAGCTTCGAATCCAGTTTTCTTCTATTGACCGTGCTTGCTTCAATCTTCAATTACAACCCAATTTCACCTCTATTGACTCTAATAAAATTACAGACTCTAGAGCACACATATAGGCTTACCAATCAAGAGCCAATTACAAATTAAACAACATAACCAAAGAGAAATCTAATGCCAAATTTGAATTTCAACCATATCAGTCAACCAAACATGCATCTATAGAAATTCATCCATCAAACTCAAATTAACGTTAATTGAGTGCTTAAATCATGCTCTAATACCAACTAATAGAGCATGTTACATGCAGCAGATGAAATCAGAATCAATAAGCACTCTAATTACATTTAATTTGAGTTTTAAAGCATGCATATAAATTGTTATATAAAGTAGGGTTTCATAAGTATATTACCTTTGATGAAACTCTTCAAATTCTTGCTCCTCTTCACAAATTCGCAATTTGAATCCTAAGATTGTGCTGAGGTAGTTCTGCGTGCATGTATGACGAGATTTATGTATGCTGAGTGTATTGAGTTGGTATGGACCAGTAAGGTCTAGAACTATCGAGTTGGTCTATCCCAGCAAGGTTTGGGTACAGGTTTGTTGATGATTTTTCAAGCTCATTATTTTAATGAAATGATCTCTAGAATACTGATTACGTTGAAATTGTTGGGATTGGTGTCCTAATTCTCTCGGACTCTCGTTTTTTTTTTTTTACTTCTCGTTTTTTTTTTTTTGTAAAGATACACATTGTTTAATGAATAAAATAAGTGTTATTTAATTCTAGCAGCTCCTTGGTTATCTTATGTGAAGTTAAACATGTATATGTGATATACAAGTGAATCATGCCTTAAGTGATAACCTAAATAGGTCTGTAGTATAAGGATTAACATGGGATACCTGATCCTGGTGACATTACGGATACGACCCGCTTTGTAGAGGTTTGCAAGTGTTATAAGCTACTATAGATGGTAGATCCAACATTCATGTGGAGACGTGGAGCGGGGGTGTCCTATACAAAGAGTTTGTATAAGACCTTGACCATGAGATGACTAGACTCTGTATAGAACGCCATTGATACTAGAGACTTACATTTCACCTAAACGACCATAGGTGACACGACCTTAATCCTTAGTGTTTTGGGAACTCCTGCCTTTGAGGGTGGTCCTTTGATTAGTATAGGTGAGAGTGGCCAGATTGCCAATTCAACATGCCTACCTTTTTGTGGGACTTGTCTGATCTGGGAGCTGGGAACTTAATCCACAAGATGGAATTCACTCGTTTCCCGAAGCAGGGATAAGTAGAGAGATTGCTCCCTTAAGGGTTGATTCTGGGGATTGAACATAGTGGCCACAGCTTCTCTTTGGAAGAGAGACTCAATCATAGTGGGACTATGACTTATGTTCATTAGAGGGATCAGTGGTACTTAAGGAGACAGATGTAACTACAGGGGCATAACGGTTATTGGCCCAGCTGTACTTATGAGCGATCTATGAAGGGTTGTCACATTGCTGATTGGTTAAGATGGACACATAATATATCTATGGAAAGGAGAGTTCAGCTATCGGTCTTTAGTGGAGTGCTTGGCAGTTAACGAATGGTGGATCCCATGACTAAAGAGTTTAGTCAGTTATTCACGTACTGTTGGAGCTTCGAGCTACAGGTCCATGAGGTCCCTTTGATAGCTCAATGGATTTAGTTAAGGATCAGTTCTTGTGTTGATTTGAAAATTTTAAATTGACAAGAGGTATTTTGATTATATATGATATATTCGGTATGATGTATGAGATACATCTAGTGGAGGATTGATGTAAATAAGATTTACATTAAGTACCTGAATAGGAAAAGAACCATGGTTTATATGTTTCATGAGATAAAATATTAAAACTATAGGTTATAAATATAGTATGATAAGTTAGTTATCATTTATATTTATAATAATATTAATTATTAGATAATTAATTCTTTTTCTTTTAAATAACCAAAGTTAGTGGTGGTTATTGAATAATGGTAACCGTGAGTTTAAAAGAAAAATGGTTTTCCTATTTTAAAAAGAAGTTATTTACAAAATGATTGAAAAGGATTTTGAGTTTTCTCTCTCGGCGCAAAACAAACTCATGGGTCGTCAAGTAAATACCAATTTATTAAACGATGGTTGGGCGAGCTAAACGATCCTGGAGTGGCGAGCTAAACGATCATGCAGTATTTACTAAACGACCGCGTAGTTTTGCTAGACGATCGCTGGCCGAAGGTAAACGATCGTGTAGAGTCTGTAGGCGATAGACCAAGCTAAACAATGAGCTAAACGATCACATAGCTTTTTGATGACATGCAAAAATGCATGCCATCTTAGTCTTTTAATTAGAATTATGAAGGTTGTTAGGTAGAAATTGCGTCAATCGTGCTAGGAATTCATGAGAAAAAAAGTTTGTGTCAATCAGCATGTCGAATCTCAGCTAGCCCATTACTTTGCATTAATTATGCGTTCAATGTTTTATTTTTGTAGCCAATGCAGGGAATGAATGCAAACGCGGAACCAGACCACCGTATAGACGACCACATGCGGAGAAACATTCCATCGCAAAGGCAAACACATTGGTCAACGCATGGATTTTGTGGTAATCAGTCGTATGCATCCATCGCATAGGAGTTGCGCTCGTCAAGCGAATGCGGTATCACATGTAGGGTTGCGGTATTAAGCGAATTTGGTCATTGAATGATTGCGGCTGTGCGACAATGCAACTAATGGGATCAACGCAAGGTAGATGGAATGAACGCATCAACGCATCTACCCGAGAAAATCCAAAGTAT
>NC_052353.1:24768085-24770671 GCF_009727055.1 Benincasa hispida | reverse complement strand
GATGATGTTGATATTTCACCTACCATGCCGTTGGTGGCAGAGGTTTAGAAAGGACAAGCGCACCGAACGTCAGACTCAGAGCAGTCCAATTAATGCTGTCGGCAACAAAGCTCTATAAATAGAAGCCGATGACCTCAACCGGGGATTTGAGAGAACATTTCGAAGAAGACTAAGAGACCACCAATAACAACCACAATCTGATAAAGAACAGATGGCGGAGCAGCCTAGGAATGAAGCACCAAACAACAATTATAAAGACTGGAGGGAGAGTGACCAGATTTTAAGACTTAAGGATTCTGACGCGAATAACAATGCTATTGTCTCATTGCAAAACCAAATGACTGCAATGATGAATTTGATTCAAGGAATGACGTTCAGCAGCCCAACACCGCAAGGTGGGCAAATCAACGCAGTAAGTCAAAACACCACAAGGTGTGCGACTTGCGGTGATGGGCATGTGATGGAGGATTGCCTGCAAAATCCACAGTCTGTATATTTTGTAAAGAATAACTCCTTTTCAAACACCTACAACCCTGGGTGGAAAAACCATCCAAATTTTGCTTGGAAGAATCAACAATAAAATTTTCAATCTGTGGCGCAAAAAGAAGGGCCACCAAGATTATTTCAACGCAGTAACGATCAACAGAGCAATGAAGCAAGTAGCTCACAACAACCACCGCAATCTTCTTCTCTTGAAAGACTATTGAAGCAATACATAGAGAAAAACGAGACAGTGCTTCAAAGTCAGGCTACGTCCATCCGTAACCTCGAATTGCAAATGGGCTAGATTGCGAGTGAGCTGAAAAGTAGACCGCAATGGGCGTTGCCAAGTTTAACCGAGCTTCCATGTAATCTAGGGGGATTAGGTAAGGAGCAATGTCAGGTTGTGATATTGCGTAGTGGAAAGACTATGGAGGAAGAAAAGAAGGATCAGAATAGAACAACTTCCATCGCAACTGAACCCAAGATTGCAGTAACACAAGAAGAAGAGAGAATGAAGCAGTGGAACCTGAGGCTACGTCGACCTCAAAGTCAAATGAAACAAGAACCGTGAAAGTCCAGTTACCACCTTTCCCTCAGAGGTTAAGAAAGAAGAAAAACGAAGAGGTACAGTACCAACGCTTCTTATCTATGTTAAAACAATTACATGTTAATATTCCTTTCAGTGAAGCGATTGAGGAAATGTCTGCATATGCCAAGTTTCTAAAGGACATGGTAACGAAGAAGAGAGGCACTGGAAAATTTGCCATAGTGGCACTAACGCAAAGTGCAAAATCTATTATCCCACCGAAAATGAGCGATCCTGGGAGCTTCACTATTCCTTACTCCATAGGAGGAGTCTATATTGGGCAAGCCCTGTGTGACTTGGGGGCCAGAATAAATTTGATGCTGCTGTCAATCTTTCGACAATTAAATGTGGGGAAAATTGTGCCCACCTCCATGACTTTCCAATTAGCAGATAGATCTCTGGTTCATCCAGAAAGTAAGGTGAAGGATGTGCTGATCATGATTGATAAATTTATTTTGCCAGCTGACTTCATCATCCTAGACTATGAGGCCGACAAAGATGTGCCCATCATTTTAGGGCGACCTTTCCTATAAATGGGTCATGCTTAAATTTATGTGCACAAGGGAGAAATCACTTTGAGCATAAATGAACAGAAGCTCAAGTTTAATATAATTCATGCCATGAAATTTCCTAATGAGGAAGACCTGCAAGATTCTGATGATGACATGAATTTGATTGAAGAAGAAAATTCTGATGAAGAGTGTGAAGAAGAGGATGACAATGCATCCATAGCTACCTACAATGCGATCGTAGCAAAAACAAACAAAGAAGAAGGATTGATCGAAACGCATGAAGAAGAGCCAAAAGAAGAAAGAAAAATAACGCAACTTTCTCTCATGGAACCACCAACCCTTGAACTAAAAACCCTACCAACACATTTGAAGTACGCATTTCTGGGGCAGGATGAGAAGCTGCCAGTGATTATTTCTTCTGCTTTCAATGCAGATCAAGAGAATGCATTGATGAGCATTCTCAAGAAGCATGTGCGAGCAATCGGCTGAACGCTTGCTGATATCAGAGGAATTAGCCCCACGTACTGCATGCACCACATTCTTCTTGAGGATGACCACAAAGCAACCAATGAAAATCAATGCAGACTTAACCCTGCGTTGAAGAAGGTCATCAAAAAGAAGATTATCAAGTGGCTGGATGTGGGCATCATCTATCCCATTGTAAATAGCACGTGGGTCAGCCTCGTGCAATGTGTGCCGAAGAAGTAGGAATGA
This sequence comes from Benincasa hispida, assembly GCF_009727055.1. Taxonomy (NCBI): domain Eukaryota; kingdom Viridiplantae; phylum Streptophyta; class Magnoliopsida; order Cucurbitales; family Cucurbitaceae; genus Benincasa; species Benincasa hispida. The sequence continues at coordinate 24,768,376 of NC_052353.1, read as the reverse complement.
CGGTAGTCCCAAATGAGAACAATGAATTAATACCACAAAGGACCATCACTAGATGGCGCATCTGCATGGACTACTGCAAATTGAATGCGGCCACAAAGAAAGATCACTTCCCTTTTCCATTCATCGATCAAATGCTGGGCAGATTAATAGGGAACGATTTTTATTGCTTCTTGGATGGATATGTTGGGTACAATCAGATCATGATAGCTCCTGAAGACCAAGACAAGACCACATTCACCTGCCCATATGGGACATTTATGAAGTCTGCCTGGCCAATTTGGAGAAAATTCT
>NC_052353.1:24736719-24768061 GCF_009727055.1 Benincasa hispida | reverse complement strand
CTTCTTGGATGGATATGTTGGGTACAATCAGATCATGATAGCTCCTGAAGACCAAGACAAGACCACATTCACCTGCCCATATGGGACATTCTCTTTTCGTCGTATGCCGTTTGGCCTCTGCAATGCACCAAGCACGTTCCAGAGGTGCATGATGGCGATCATTTTAGATTATCTCGAGGACTCATTAGAAATATTTATGGATGACTTCTCCGTTTATGGGAACACTTATGAAGTCTGCCTGGCCAATTTGGAGAAAATTCTAAAAAGATGTGAAGAGACGAACCTGGTGCTCAATTGGGAAAAATGTCACTACATAGTGAAGGAGGGAATAGTGTTGGGATACAAGGTCTCCTAAGAAGGGTTGGAGGTGGACAAAGCAAAGATTGATGCAATTGAAAAGCTTCCACCTCCAACCAACGTGAAGGTTGTGCGAAGCTTCTTAGGGCATGCCAGATTCTATAGACGATCCGTCAAAGACTTTTCTAAAATAGCAAGACCACTGACTGCGTTGTTAGAGGTAGACATGGAGTTTGAATTTGACAGCAATTGCCTCAACACATTCAAAATTTTAAAAGATGCGCTGATTACCGCACCCATCTCGATTGCGCCGGGCTTGTGTTACGGTTAAGCAATCCTTTTCAGATAATTCGTCCAACCCAAGGATAGCTATAATGTCCTGCATCCTCCGGATAATTCAAATCGAAGTGGGTATGCGATGGGAACTGCATTAACGCAAAAGAAGAAAACTATTTTGCACCCCATCGCATATGCGAGAAAAACTCTGAACCCTGCTCAACTTAATTATACCACCACTAAAAAAGAGCTCCTAGCTGTGATTTTTGCGTTGGAAAAGTTCTAGGCATATCTATTGGGAACCAAGGTACTCATTCACACTGATCACTCAATAATCAAATATTTGATGACAAAGAAGGACGCAAAGCCGAGGCTTATTAGATGGGTTTTCCTCCTTCAAGAATTTGATATCGAGATAATTGATCGGAAAGGGACAGAGAATCAAGTTGCGGATCACTTGTCCAGATTAGAAAATCCTGAGGTTGGCTGCAATGAATTTGAAGTGAGTGCCGTGTTCCCAGACGAGCAGCTGTTCCGCATAGAAGAACTGCCCTGGTATGCAGACATCGTTAATTATTTGGTTTGTGAACAATTTCCTGAAGATTACACCTACCATCAATAGAAGAAGCTCAAGAATGAATGCAGACACTATTATTGGGATGAGTTGAATCTGTACAAAAGTGGTGCAGACCAAATCATTCGATTATACATCCCAGATGCTGCTCAACAACACATATTATCGCAGTACCACGATTCGCCATATGGAGGGCACTTTGGAGGACAATGTACTGCAACCAAAGTTTTAGAAAGTGGATTCTTCTGGCCTTCATTATTTAAGGATTTTGTTGATTACACAATGAAATGTGACAGGTGTCAACGCACCAGCAACATTTCATGGAAGAACGCAATGCCGATGAATACTATCTTAGAGTTGGAACTATTTGACGTATGGGGGATTGATTTCATGGGACCATTCCCTCCTTCAAACGGTAAGCACTATATTCTATTAGCCATTGACTATGTCTTCAAGTGGGTAGAGGCAATTGCATGCACCGTAAGTGATGCGGTAGTAGTCTCCCAGTTCCTGAAGAAAAATATTTTCACGCGTTTTGGCACTCCCCGTGCCATCATAAGTGATGAAGGATCACACTTTGTCAACCACAATATAAAGGAGCTGCTGTGCAAGTACAATATCCTCCATAAGGTGACCATCGCATACCACCCGTAAACAAATGGCCAGGCTGAAGTGTCTAATCGTGAAATTAAATTAATATTTGAGAAGGTAGTAAAATCTTCGCGAAGGACTGGGCAATAAAGCTTGATGATGCGTTGTGGACATATCGGACCGTATTTAAAACACCAATAGGTATGTATCCCTATGCATTGGTATTTGGCAAGACATGTCATCTACCTTTGGAGTTGGAGTATAAAGTATTGTGGGCGGTCAAGAAACTGAATTTCGATCTAAAGAAAGCAGAAGAAGTGTAGAAACTGCAGCTCGACCAGCTAGAAGAATGGAGGATCAACACATATGAGAATGCGAAGATTTATAAAGAGCGCACCAAGCATTGGCATGATAAACACATATGCACTAGAAACCTCCAAATCGGGCAGAAGGTCTTACTCTTCAATTCAAGATTGCTGCTCTTCCCAGGAAAATTAAAATCACGCTGGTTCGGTCCTTTCATCATCAAAGAAGTATTTCCACATGGTGCGGTGGAACTAATCACCGAGGATGGCAGTTGAACATTTAAATTTAATGGACAACGGATTAAAGCATATTGCGGAGGAGATTTTCTGCCAGAAACAGCCTCCGCCAAGTTGAAAAACCCAAACTATCCTTTACTCAACTCTTGATCATTTAACTCTTCGTGACGCTAGTACTAGCTATATTTTACTTATTTTTCTCTCAAAAAAAAAAAAAAAGAGAGAAAAACTTGTTGTTTTGTTTTGAAATCATTTGACCCTCTCTTTGTTTGTTTACAAGGATTAAGGCACAGGATTGCGAAGATACTGCAAGACGAGGCAAATATTCTGATTCCATCACCCTAATCCATAGAAGCAAAGATCGCCGCAAGGATGGATGCATCAATACTCAATGCGGGCAACAACGTAAAATTTGGGGGTGTACTCATCTTTATCTTTATTTCAAATTTTGCGCTATCATATTGCATGTTATTTTTCAAGGTTTTATCACCACATCCTCCCTGATTACCGCAATCATTTGCCGAGTAGATAAATTTAGTAGTTTACTGCATGTTGTTTCTTCACCAAGTATGAATTCGATGATGAAAAATATCCTTCTATCTCTTTCGTCTATACTAGAGTCAACTTAAATCTTAAGGTAGTCACCTCATGAAATATTTCTAGAAGTTAGGGGTTTGCTAGCTTTCTTTCAAACTCTCTTTACAACACATTCTATGACCATTGCATGACTTATTTTAATTTCTTTTGGCAATAAGGACATTTCCGTGTTTTAAATTTGGGGGTGAGGTATTTATGGTAATTATTTTCGAATTGAAAATAATAACTCCACTGTCAACGCAATGGGGAACCCATGTTGATAAGAGTTAAGTTGTGAAAGGTACTTACCCATAGTTGGATGTCTGCATGATACACGTGGGGGCAAGCCAAAACGAAAGTAAGTCACCAGGATCAACGCATAAATAACTGACCGCAACTCCACTGCCAAGTTGGTATGAGTTTGGTCTGTGAAAGAGTGCATTGCTCGTAGTTGGATGTCCGCATGACACCCGTGGGGGCAAGCCAAAATGAAGGAAAGGCACTCGGATCGGCGCAAGGTCAGAAAAAAATAGCAATGAAGAAAAATTTTGTGCAAGGAGAAATCATTTGACACCCTGGTGGAAAATTTTCTTTTTGAAATAAATCATGCGATGTTCTGGAATTCAGTGAAGTCCTTTTGAAAGTTAAGCTTGCAATCCCTAAGTCTTAGAAGTATTTTAGGAAGAGACTTGAATAAGACTTAAGGAAATTCTGGCATATAGGATTTGAACGAAGTATCCTTGAGAAATCTAGGGAAAGAACTTTGCGGCTAACTTCCTGAAGGAATCTTTAGCTTATGCTTGAGGACAAGCATTGTTTAAATTTGGGGGTGTGATAACGGGCAGAAATGCACAATATCATAGTACTGAATCCTTAAACAATGTCGGATTGTGTTGATGAAATATGTTAAATTGCGTCCATTAAGCATAAATTCTATAATATTGCGATCGCATGCATCCAATGCATTAGAGTAGTTGATCTTTATATTTTTGTGCAGAATAATACGTTAACGCAATGCAAAGAATGCGATCATAGGAATACATTGGTCGAGCGCAACTTCACCACAAGACTTTGCATTGATCGTGCTCGAAAACATTCACCCAAGAAGAACCACCACAATATGGTGGGCGTATCCGGAAGAAAGGACAATTAAGATCGATGGGACAGAAAGTTGACGGTAGTCGGATGCAAATTAAGTTGACATCCTATAATAGTCACAAAGTACGTCCAGCTTTATCGGTGACAATTATCCGGCGCATCAGTCAGGAATTAAAGCTGTCCCATTTGTACAATCAGGAGAGAGAAGCCGCCTTTCACCTTTGATGCCCTATAAATACCAAGTGCATTCTTCAGAGAAGGGGTTAAGCAGTCGATTACTTCATCACTTTACAAGTTCACACCTCTGTTCATAATTTTCTTTTCCATTTCACGGCGGAGCTAGAGAAGAGTGGTGAAGTCCTAGATCTGTCTCTTATACACATCTAGATGTGTATAATTCACCATGGATGCCCTATAAATACCAAGTGCATTCTTCAGAGAAGGGGTTAATTAGTCAATTACCTCATCACCTCACAAGTTCACACCTTTGTCCATAGTTTTATTTCATTTTAAGGCGGACGCGAGGAAGAAAGTTGTGCTGGTAGATCGTTCCGGTAAGCTTGGGAAAGTGCCGAAAGCTCCCAGACAGAGAGATGGCCGACCACTACGGAAGCGGGAACAATTTTTTAGATTAGAATAGAGATTCAGTATAAAAAGCCTTGGCTAGCAAGGAATTGCTACCAGGCTCTCTACCTTTACTTTCCATTGACATTTTGTACTCAACTCATTTATGAGAATGGAATATCTTTCTCTATATCTGTTCACTCTCTAAACTCATTTTGTACTCAACTCACTTTATTTAATAAATTACTCAATAATATTTTATTGATAAATAGAATGTTTAACAGAACTGCGAGTTCTAGAACATTCCCAAAACATGAACCCTTTAAAACATAAGTATAAACTTTAGTTTCTTAGAAAACTTATGAACGCTAGCTTGAAATTTATTTGGTATGCATGTTCCTTTTATATACATATTTTTTAAAACATTTAGTCACTCACGGATCTTTAAGCTTGATTTTTCCTAAGCTCGGTAGGCCTCTCCAATGGAAATAGCTCCTACACATAAAAGAATAAGAGTTTAGTTGCCACTTTAATCTACCTTTTGAGACTACTCTTTTAACCAAGCTCATACTTAGCAAGAGGTTGCCTGTTTGTCCAAATTTCCAGATTCAATTTCTAACGTCAATAACTTGAAAACTAGAACTCAATTGAAGAAAGTTCCTTGTCCAAACATGCTCAGAATTTTGTTATGTCAAAGTTTAAGTGTAAAACTCCTTGTGGCTTAACCTAGGCCTTCAAATCTCTCTCCGAAAGCCCTAAACCGAAACTCCCTGCTTGAACAAAGATTCTAGGTTTAAATTCCAAAAAATGTAACTAGAACCCCATACCTTATCTTTTAAAAGTCCTTTCTACAAACTTACTTGAAATGGTGTTGGCAATAATACCTTAAAATTTCAGCTTGAAACTTCAAGTGGTTCGGTCTAGATCTACGATTCTTTGTCAAGTGCCCAGAATGCCTAAAAACGAACCTTCAACTCTTCCTTCCTTCTTCAGCCCTCTCTCCGGTTAGAACTCCCTTCCAAAGGCTTGATTTCAGAAACTAGACTCAAAGGGGTTTCCAACGGTACCAAGTTCGTCTAGTTTGCTCGAGGAAATCGTCTAAAACGAGTTTTTGAAGTTCTCTTCCCTTTTATACTACCGTCCAGCCCTTTTGCATGAAATATCCTTAAGCTACCTCACCCACTAGTGGAGATTAAGGGCCGAGATTAAGTCATTTGTCTAAATAACCAAAAGAAAAGTTTAAAACTGAGCATTTCGAGCAAACTCGATCCTCACTGGAAAAACTTGATGGAGAAGGTTCATTACTCGATGGAAAATTCAGTGGCTCTCTTTTGAATACTCGATGGCAAGGACTCGATACTCGATGGGATACTCGACACTGGATGGCTTGCTTGATGCATGTTCCTTACTCGATCGCTCGTACTCGACGTGNGATACTCGATGGGATACTCGACACTGGATGGCTTGCTTGATGCATGTTCCTTACTCGATCGCTCGTACTCGACGTGCACCTGTTCCTTTCTTACACTCGATGTCGACCCTTCCTCAATCGTTTACACTCGACGCTCGACCTTCCTCGATCACTTACACTCGACGCTCGACCCTTCCTCGCTCGTTTATACTCGATGCTCCACAACATTTACTTGATGCCTGCATTATGCTTACTCGATGCTCAGTCACCTCTCTTCACGACCAACACTTAGCCAAAAATTCTTTTTGCAAAGCTAGATTAATAAGTATCTGAGAGCTAAGTTCCCATACGTTAACATTTTTCCTTCTCCAAACTTATCCTTTACCTCAAAACACACATTTCCAATCTAACTTAAATATTTAACCCCATCACTTTGCTTAACTCAAACAATAAACAGTATTAAAAAGGGAAAGTAAGGTGCGGGTTTTACACAATGCCTCCTTGATTGCTTCTGTTAAAGACATATATTCAACTTTTATTGTAGATAAGGCTACTATAGGCTGTAGTGTTGCTTTCCAGCTGATTAGATTAGGACCATAAAGGAAAAGGTAACCTGTTAAGGTTCTCATTTTGTCCAAATCACCAGCATAGTCAACATCCACATATCCATAAAGATCTAAGTTTGGTTCAGCTGACCTTTGGTAGACTAACCTTGAGTTTTTAGACCAAACTAAGTACCTTAGTATCCATTTAGTAGCCTCCCAGTTTTTATCTACTAACTAAGCTAGCTGAATAAGAGAGATCAGGTGGGGTAGAAATCATTAAATACATTAGGCTTTCGATTGCTTAACTATAGGGTATGACAACAATCTGTTTCTGATGTTTTTGGTCAAAATCTTTAGGAGAGTTAGCTGAGGAAAGCTTAAAGTGCTGAGCAATAGGTAAGCTCACAGGTTTTGCATCATTCATGTTGAATCTTTTAAGGATCTTCTCACATTAATTGGACTGATTGATGCTTAGGATAGACTCTTCTTTGTTCCTTTGGATCTCTATTCCTAAGACGTTGCTTGCCTCTCCCAAGTCCTTCTTATCGAACTCCCTTTTTTAAGAGGTTTTTAACATGGTTTAGTTCTCCGTTGGACCTACCTGCTAGCAACATATCATCTACATATATGAATAGGTAAACCTTGTCTTTGAAGAACCACTATTTACATAAACACATATGTCAAATGAACTTCTTTTGAATCCAATTCTAGAAATATAGTCATTGAATCTCTTATACCAGCATCTAGGTGATTGTTTTAGCCCATATATAGACTTGTTGAGTAAGCAATAGAGATTTTCTTTTTCTTTTACTTCAAATCCTTTAGGTTGCATCATATAGATTGTCTCCTCTAGATGTCAATGAAGAAAAACAGTTTTAACATCTAGTTGATACAATTCTAAATTATTTTGAGCAACTAATGATAGAAGAAGTCTTATGGAAGTCTGTTTAACAACTGGAGAGAAAATCTCAGAATAGTCTATTCCTTCCCTTTGAGTGAACCCCTTTGCAACCAATTTAGCTTTATACCTAGGCTTTTGATCATGGGATACTCCTTCCTTAAGTTTGAAAACCCATTTAGAAGCAACAGGTTTGTAACCCTTTGATAAAGGAACTAGAGACCAAGTGTCATTCACCTTTAGTGAATGCATTTCCTCATTCATAGCTGTTATCCAATCCCTTGCATTAGCACAACTTGTTGCTTCCTCAAAGGTTGTTGGTTCTTGGTTAGTAAGAGCTACAACAACATTTAAAACCAGATTCATATAGCTCGTTTTAGTATATCTAGCTAGAGGTGTAATGGTTCTCCTCTGTTTATCCCTAGCTAAGACATACTAACTTAAACCAGGCTGCTCACTTACTGTTTCCTCATGTTCCCCTACATCTTCCTCAGTTTCCCCTGTGGCACTAGGTTGGCTAGACTCTATTGGTTGCTCAGTGGGTAACTCCACCTCAAAACATGTGTTGGATCACTCTTCTTCAGCCTCAAGCTTTTTCTCCTTTTGCATAAACATCTTCTATTCCTTAAAGGTGATGTCTCTGCTCATTATGAACTTCCTCTCAACTAGATGCCATATTTTAAACCCCTTGACACCCTCTGTAAAGCCTACAACATGCATTTGATTGCTTTGGCCTTTAATTTTCCCTTATTTTGGTATACAAACCCTACACATCCAAAGACCTTGAGATTATCTAGGTTAGAAGGATGATTAGTCCATTTTTCCATAGGGGTAAGCAAATTTAAGGATGTGTGAGGGCACCTATTCAAGGTGTACATTATATAGGTTGCAGCTTCTGCCCAATAATTTTCCCCTAAGATAGCATCAGAGAGCAAACACCTAACTTTTCCATTATGGTTTTATTTAAATTCTCAGCAACCTCATTTTTTTGAGGTGTATACCTCACTGTTCTATGCCTAGTTATATCATTCTCACTACAAAATTTATCAAAGTATTCATTGCAAAACCTAAGCCCATTATCGGTTCTACTCCTCTCACAATATAAAGGTCATTGACCTTTTCACCAACCAACACAACCTTGGAGTCCTTGATTACCTCAAGAACTCCACCTTTTCCTTTGCATTCACACTCAACGAGTCCATCATGCCCAGATATATCAAGTTTCTCTTGAGCAAAGGTACATGTCTCACATTTCTTAGAAGCTTTATTGATCCATCCTTTAGCTTCAAAGATATTGAACCAACCCCTTTGATCTTGCAGGCTTCATTGTTTCCCATGTACACAGATTCTCTATCTACATCCTTGTAAGTATTAAACCAAGGTCTGAAAGCTGTCATATGATAGGTACAATCAGAATCAAGTACCCAATCATGCTTCTCAAGAGGACTGATTTGGTTGGCTTGGTTTCTAGTGGAGGCTAAGACATCTAAATATAAGTAGGAACCTTCAACCACTGAAGCTTCTAGTTGTTTTCCCTTCTGATCCTTCTCTTTTTCTTTATTTTTTTTATTTCAGACTGTAGCAATCTCTCATCAAGTGACCCTTTTTCTTGCTATAGTTGCATCTCAACTTTGTCTTAGGTTTGTGCTTTTCACCTAACTGGTTTTTATTCCTCTTAGATTGATTATGCTTGTTCTTTCCCTTGATAAAAAGCCCCTCTGCACTAGGCTGCTCCTTCTTGACTGACTGAAGCTCCAACTCTCTAGTTCTTAATGTTGAAATGATGGCATCAGTGGTAATTGATTCTCTACCATATTTCAAGGCATTCTTCACCTTCTTATAGGCTTCGGGTAGAGAGTTTAATAACATAAAAGCTTCATTTTCCTTGCTAATTTTCTTGCCAAGGCTCTTGAACTCAGAAACTATCCTCTTGAACTCATTCAAATTATTTGAAAGAGGCCTTGTAGAATCCATCTTGAATGTGAATAACTTTTCCCTTAGATACATCTTGTTAGGGAGATCCTTGGTTGCAAAAAGACCTTCTAGCTTGATCCATATCTTGTAGGTCGTGTCTTGATCAATCACTTGTCTCAAAATACTGTCACTGAGATTAAGAACCAGTGTCTCATATGTTGCAAGCTCCATGTCTTCCCTTTCTTGAGCTGATATAGTAGATGGCAAAGTTGACGGATCCAAAAGGGCCTTGTGTGCTCTTTGTTGTCCAAGAATAACTTTGATCTTGGCTTTCCATAGGCCAAAATTGCCCTTCCCATCAAACTTCTCAATTTCATACCTTACAACAACCATTTCTGATCTGATCGAGTATCAACTCTAGACTTTTAGAGTATCTTGATGCTTCAAGTATGTTGACCTTGATGATCTTCAAACTCTCTGATACCATAAATTGTTGGGATAACCACTATTCACTAGGCTCAAATACTCAAGATCAATGCTGGAAAGATGAAGGAAAGGCTCAGAAATATTCTGCCAAATCCTCGATACTCAATACTCGATGCTCGACATCTTCTTACTCAATGCACAATGAAAATTCCCTTCTTCGTCTGACGAGTCTTTGTTAAATCCTCAATGGAACTCGATGAAAACTAAACTAATACTCGATATTACTCGACGATTCTTGAACGATACTCGATGCGACTCGAAGGTGAAAACGATCAACTCAACACAACTCGATAGCGAAGATTATTGTATGATTGAACTCGATAATCAGATTACTCAATGCAATTTGAATGATGAATGAAGGGCACGCGATTTGTGCGAAAGAAAAAAACTCATATGAACAAGAAAGATAAGGCAAGAAGATGAGACACAGTGTTTACGTGGTTCGACAAGATTACCTACATCTACGAGAAGATCTAAGTTCTTTACTAATGAAGATTGTGTATAGTTCCTGTTGTTTACAAAAAACTAGAAAAAATGATGATAACTCTCTGTTTTATTAGAAGGATCAGAGGTATTTATAGAGTATACCAGCTGACCGTTTACAAAGTTAGTTATAAACAAACAAAAAAAAAGAGGTATTTGAGTCGAAGCTTCTTCACATAACTTTGCTCAAATTGGCCACTTCACTCACTACCTTTCCGCCACTATGCGCCACTGTTCGGTGACAAGAAGATTATGATTGCATGATTAGAGGTCTCACTTAAGACATTATCATACCTCACACTCTCAATGGTTCTCACATTATCAACAATGCTAATTGACCCTGCAACTTCATCGATATGATCACTATCCCCAATAGGTACCACATTCTCAAAAATACTCTCGAAACCATTCTCCAAAAGATTAGTTTTCAAACCAGAATATTAGGTATATCATCTAATCCATTCAAAAATTGATGGAATTTTTCTTCATTATGATCCTTGCAAATTTTTTGGACACATCACAAGTGCATAGTCTACATTCACGAGCATGTAATGGTTTAAGTCGGGCAATTTCATCAAACATTCCCATCAATTTACTATAGTGACCATTAATACTGTTGGGCTTGATAGGTTTAATGGGCTGTGAGATATCACTGTAAACTTAAAACAAAGTTAATCTTGGGCTTAATGAAAGCCTGGCCTGAATGTGAAAACCAGAAACCACCAATGGAAAAACACTGAACTAAAAAACAGTGTGCTAAAAGCACAATCCGTGTGAAGAATAATCTTCACCCTACACTTTGATGGTCGAGATTAGTTTCAAGCACTTTTGAGAATTGTAGACTTTCAATGACTAATCTTTCTTTTCTTTGTTGTAGAAAGAAATCGAGAGAAAAGAAAGGGAGAACCTGAGGGAGATGCTGCCGAAGATCGCCTGGACAATGAAGGCAGGTATCGTTTAGTTGATTGAGGTAAAGCAGTGATTCGTCTAGACGATAAGGAAATATTCGTCTAGACGATGAAGGTTTTACTGAAGATTGTATAGACGATGGAGTTTGAGGCCGAGGAGAGTCCACACGATAGGAGTGCCGAGGTACATGGTTGGTGTCAAAAGGTACACAACAGAGTAAAGAAAATCAGGGAAGAAGAAGAACACAAAGGTTTTAACGTGGTTCAGCCAAAGGTAGCCTACGTCCACAGAGAAGCTGATGATTTTTATCGAGGAGTTACAAAAGAAGTATTACAAGATAAGTCTAATTTGCTATCTTGAACTCTCTATATTTTTCCACTCTCTTACTTGTACAAGAAAATATAAAAGTATATAAAGACAGCTTGTATGTAACTAATTTCTAACAACCTTGAAGTTGTTTTCATTTAATTGTAATAACAATCTCCACCTTGAAAGAAACTTTAAGTGTTTCTTAAGCTTCTTTGAACTGATTCTCTTCTTCTTTAACCTTTATCTCTCAGTTCAAACCCTACAATATCAAGGAATTTCTGAAGTTTGAGCTGAGTGACAGTCTTTGTCAACATGTCGGAGGCATTCTCTAAGGTATGTACCTTCATAACTTCTACTTGCTATGCTTCAATCTATTCTCGAATGAAATGATATTTAACATCTATATTTTTAGTTCTGTTGTGATACTATGGGTGCTTTGATAAATGTATCGTGCTCTGATTGTCACAAAAAATTTTCACTGTATTTTGTTTGATCTCGAAATCACATAGGAGACCTTTTAGCCATAAATGTTCTTTTATTGCTTCTGAAAGAGCAATAAACTCTGCCTCAGTAGTAAAAAGGGTTACTACTGATTGCAATATAGCCTTCTCTTGTCTAGATCTCCAGCAGAGTCAGAGTCAACATACCTAATCAACTCTGGTTCTCTGTCTGAAAGTCGTTGGTACATTAGTTTAGCACTTGAAGTACCTTTAAGGTACCTCATTATCCATTTAGTTGCCTCCCAGTACCTTTTACCTGGATTAGCCATATATCTACTCACCAGACTTGTAACATAGGCAGTATCCGGCCTTGTAGACACCATTAGATACATTAAGCTTCCCACAACCTGGGAATAGGGGACAATTGACATTACCTTCTAATGTTCAATGTCAGATTCTTTAGGTGAATTCTCTGCTGTGAGTTTGAAATGGTTAGCAATAGGAGTAGATACTGATTTAGCCTCTGTCATATGATACTTCTTAAGCAATTTCTGACAATATTGTGACTGATCATTGCTGAGAATACTTGATTTTCTGTTTCTGATTATATCAATGCCTAGTATTCTCTTTGCATTGCCCATGTCTTTCATTTCAAATTCTGACTTGAGTAGATCTTTGACTTTATTTAATTCTTTCATAGTTGCTTCTGATAATAGCATGTCATCCACATAGAGTAACAAATTGATAGGATGAGTATAGGTATCAGTGTTTATGTAAACACAACTATCATAAGAGCTTTTATTAAAGCCATTCTTCTACATAAAGTCACTGAATCTTCTGTTTCAGCATCTAAGGGACTATTTAAGGCAATAAATAGACTTTTTAAGTAGGCAAACATAGTCTTCTTTCCCTCTGACCTCATACCTCTTAAGTTGGCTCATATAGATAACTTCCTCTAAGAAGCCATGTAGAAAAACTGTTTTGACATCAAGTTACTCCAAATCTATTTTATTCTGAGCCACAATAGACAATAATAGTCTGAGAGAAGTCTGCTTGACCACTGGAGAGAATATCTCATTGAAATCAACACCTGGTCTCTATGTAAAACTCTTAGCCACCAACCTAGCTTTATATCTAGGTCCTTGATCATTAGGGAAACCCTTCTTTAATTTGTACACCCATTTGGATGCAATTGGCTTGCAACCTTTTGGAAAAAGTGTCAACTCCTAAGTGTTCACTAGAAGAAATTCGGGCTTTAATGTCGGTTGGCAACCGACATTAAAGATGGTGTTATTAAAGGCCTTTAATTTTGGGTGCCTTTAATGTCGGTTTTAAACCGACATTAAAGGCCTTCAATAACACCAATATTGCAGCCTTCAATGTCGGTTGCAACCGACATTAAAGTCTCAACATTGAAGGTCTTGCAACCGACATTAATCTTTAGTGAATAAAGGTATTTAATGTCGGTTGCAACCGACATTAAAGCCTTTTTTTTTAATTCTTAACCGACATTGAAGCCCGAATCTGTTAGTTTTTTTAAAATTCTGTTGCTGAATCCATTTTTTTGGTCAAATAAGTTAAAAACGACATTATATTTCTCGTGTTGGGTCAGGAAATGTCCGTCATTGTTTTATATGAAAAAGTATAAAAAAAAATTGCATGGCGAGCCCATCAATATTTGTCTTCCACCTATGAATTTATCCACAAACAAGAATCAATATTTCCAATCCATTACATATACTCATCAATATTTGTCTTCCACCTATGAATTTATCCACCAAAATTTGCAAAACAATACCAGAACCAGACTTTCATAGAATACAGCTTACACCAAAACCATAATTTCTCTCATTCACAAATATCAATTAGTACTAATTCCATAATTTCATAGAAATGCATGTCATCTTAGGCCTATTTCTTAGAATTATGAAGGTTGTAAGTAGAATATGCAGCAATTGTGCTAGGAATTCATGAGAAAAAGAGTTTGTGTCGATTAGCATGACGAATCTCAGCTAACCCGTTAATTTGCGTTAATTATGCGTTCAATGTTCTATTTTTGTAGCTAATGCAGGAAATGAACGCAAACGCAGAAACCAGACCACCGCATAGACGACTGCATGCGGAGAAAGACTCCATCGCAAAGACAAATGCATCGATCAACGCATGAATGTTGCGGTAATCAGCCGTATGCGTCCATCGCATGGGAGTTGCGCTGGTCAAGCGATTGCGGCCATCATGTAGAGTTACGGTATTAAGCGAATGCGACCATTGAATGATTGCGGCTACGCAACAACACAAACTAATGGGATCAACATAAGGTAGGTGGAATGAACGCATCAACGCATCTACCTCGAGAAAATCCAAAAGATGATGTTGACATTTCACCTACCGCGCTGTTGGTGGCAGAGGTTCAGAAAGGACTGATGTGCCGAATGTCAAACTCAGAGCAGTTCAATTAATGTTGTCGACCACCCAAACTCTATAAATAGAAGCCGATGAGCAAAATTCCAAACTATCTGGAGATTATCCCTCAACCGGGGATTTTCCCCGCGATCTAGACAAACTGCGTGAGAAGATGGCTGAGAGTTCTTCACCTCCTTCATCCATTCCGAGTGACGACCGGAGCCTTCGACCGGAGCTAGATCTCAAGAGAGTCAACTTCTCCGCCCATCCATGGCACCACCGGCAGCCTTGACGCACATCCACTGGAAGCAAAGTTTTTCTTCCAGCCAGTCATTTCTTTTTCCTTTCTTTTCCCATATTGTATTGTATGAAATTTTGAATTAAGAAATTAATACAATGTGTTTTCAATGCATTTCTCTGTTCCTTCGACTCCATCTCCATCTTTTTTGCTTAGCATCTTTACTGTCATTGCAACACTTAGTGAGATTGCTTAGGTATTGCATACTTAGTCATGTGGATTAGGGATATGAAGCATGTAGAAACCCATCGAGAGGTGTGCGTTGTGCGAGTATGTAAGTAATCTTATTTGCTTAGTGTGAAGCTGCGGCAACGCCTGTCTATAGGTTAACGCATTGCTTGTCTATGAGTAAAGTCAGCAACAACCAACTGCCCGAGAGGGTAAGTGGTTGGTCACATTAAGCAATGTATGCTTTGTTCACTAGAGATAGGAATAAACTTAGGTCAGCTAAGTTCATGTGATTACCTTGTCCTATGAGCGCATCATTCATCATTTAGGCATACTCGGGAGAGTAGTCTAAAACCCAAATCTAAGACTTGAGAGAGCATATTGGAATGCATAGACAAGAACGGGAAACTTAAAGACAAGCTCTGTTTGTTAACCTGCACCGCATGCACCCTAAGAATAGGAATAATATTATGTGGTAGCATATTTGTGTGGATGTCATTTTGTCATCGCATAAATAGGAATAGAGGCTTATGTGTAGGCCCTGTAGACTTAGCGCATATATCGCATGCGTTCTAGCATTAGAAGTAGTAGCATACACACTGAGAGGTGGTTTACTATTGTATGTGGGTTGCATGATCGCATGGCTTGCGTTGACTAAGGTTGCTCTTGCAGTCACTCTTAAGGGTTGCAATGAAATCATCTCCGCATTTTATCTATTTTCCAACACATTTATTTCATGTCAAGGTTTGTCGCATCTCTACCTTTCATGCATATTCTCATTGCGTTGTCTGTTATATAGGAGTAGGAGTAGGATTAACGTAGCAACATCCCTTCCATTCTTTTATTTATACTTCTGCATGCACATCACCACAAACATATAGTTACAAGTCTTTGTGTTCGACCTCGGATTACCTGAGAAACTTACATTGGAATTATAATTGGTTCCAGCACAAGAAAACTTGTGGCAAGACACATGGTCATCGGATACATTCATTAATGCAATATCGATCCAACGCATGACCATCGACGCATGACTATCAACGCATATCTTAGGAACATGCATCGCATATCGCGTCCACGAGATTTTGGTTGTCGAGTAAAATTGACTTCCAATCTTCTGCGCACCAGAAATACTGGCTTCACTTAAGGATTGGAAAGATGAGGGACCCCATAGGTTCGAATGCACATAGTCAATGATGGCCTTAGTTGTGTGTTGAGCTTTTACAAAACTCTGCCTTGTAGACTTCCCTATCACACAATGTTCACAAAAGGATAGGCTTTGATGAATTCTCTTAGGTAGAATTTCCTGATTAGCAAGAGCTTGTAGACCTTTGGCACTGATGTGTGAGAGTCTTTTGTGCCAAAGATCTCCTTCATAGGCTGCTTCTGAGTCATAATCAAGGCTGAGTGTATTTTCTGAACTCCTTGAACAACATATACACCATTAATTTTGACCCCTCTGAGAATAGGCTTATTGTTCTTCAAAACTTCACAGTAGCCTTCCTTTCCTCCATATCACAGCCAATAGAATCGAGCATGCCTAGTGAAATCAGATTTCTCTTCAACTTAGGCACATGTCTGACATTCTTCAATAGTTTGATTGATTCATCTTCAAGTTTAAGTGAAACAAAGCCAATACCAACCACTGGACATGAGTTATTAATACCCATGTAGACAGAACCTCCATCCAACTTTCTATAAGTGCTGAATCAGTCTTTGTGGGGTGTCATGTGGAAAGAACACCCTGAGTCTAGAACCCAATCTAGGTTCTTATTAGATTCTTCACCTGCCTTCCAATTTGATGTAGCTAAAGCATCTGAATAGAAGTAAGAATCCTCACAAACTGAGGCTTCACTTGACTGATTAGGTTGGACTTTCTGTTGAGGTTATGGTTGTTTGTTTCTCTGTTCATTCTTCCACTTTAAAGTTTTGCAATCCTTGATTAGATGTCCTAGTTTTTTGCAATATTTACATCTAACCTTGGATTTTTCTTTCCTCTCTTCTGTTGAGCTTTGTTTTCCTTTTTCCTTATTATTCTGCTTTGATTTACCCTTGAAAAATAAGCCCTCAGTACTAGGCTTATCTTCCTTGCTAGTTAGGAGCTCCATCTCTCTGATTTTAAGAGTTGAAATGATAATATCAATAGTTAGGGAGTCTCTCCCATATTTTAGGGTAGTCTTTACATCTTTGTAGGAATCCGACAGTGAGTTGAGAAGCACAAAGGCTTCATTATCTACCCCAATCTCTTCTCCTTGAGTCTTGAATTCAGTAGT
The DNA here is from genome assembly GCF_009727055.1 of Benincasa hispida. Lineage (NCBI taxonomy): Eukaryota > Viridiplantae > Streptophyta > Magnoliopsida > Cucurbitales > Cucurbitaceae > Benincasa > Benincasa hispida. The sequence goes on along the minus strand of NC_052353.1, from coordinate 24,751,006 downwards.
AATCCTTTTGAAGTCATCTAAATTCTCTGTCAAGGATTTAGAAGCACTCATCTTGAAGGTAAAAAAACCATTCCCTTAGGAAAAGCTTATTGGGTAGATTTTTAGTCTCATAAAGCTCATTCAGCTTGCTCCACATCTTGAATGCTGTCTCTTGGTCGATCACTTATCTTAGAACACTGTCTGACAAATTTAAAACAAGTGTGCCATGAGCAATTAGCTCCATGTTCTCTTTTTTTTTTCTCCTGTTGCAGTAATAGGCAGCTTAGTTGGATCCTCAAGGGCTTTATGAGCCCTTTGTTGCCCCAAGATGACCTTGATCTTGGCTTTCCATAAGCCAAAATCTCCTTTCCCATCAAACTTTTTAATGTCATACCTTACTACTGCCATTTTTGCTTCAAATTCTGTCTGAAAGCTCCAAGATTTTGCTTCTTTAGAATCTTGACTAATCTTGAAGTTTTCTTGCAGACTCTGATACCACTTGTTAGGCTTGATAGGTTTAATGGGTTGTGAGATATCACTGTAAACTTGAAACAAAGTTAATCTTGGGCTTAATGAAAGCCTGGCCTGAATGTGAAAACCAGAAACCACCGATGGAAAAACACTGAACTCAAAAACAGTGTGCTAAAAGCACAATCTATGTGAAGAATAATCTTCACCCTACACTTTTATGGTCGAGATTAGTTTCAAGCACTTCTGAGGATTGTAGCTTTTCAATGACTATTTTTTCTTTTCTTTGTTGCAGAAAGAAATCGAGAGAAAAGAAAGGGAGAACCTGAGGGAGATGCCGTCGGGGATCGCCTGGACGATGAAGGCAGGTATCGTCTAGTTGATTGAGGTAAAGCAGTGATTCATCTAGACGATAAGGCAATATTCGTTTAGACGATGATGGTTTTACTGAAGATTGTCTAAACGATGGGGTTCGAGACAGAGGAGAGTCTACATGATGGGAGTGTCGATGTACACGATCGGTGTCAAAAGGTACACGATAGAGTAAAGAAGATCAGGGAAGAAGAAGAACACAAAGGTTTTAACGTGGTTCGGCCAAAGGTAGCCTACGTCCACGAAGAAGCTGATGATTTTTATCGAGGAGTTACAAAAGAAGTATTACAAGATAAGTCTAATTTGCTATCTTGAACTCTCTGTATTTTTCCACTCTTTTACTTGTACAAGAAAATACAAAAGTATATAAAGACAGCTTGTATGTAACTAATTTCTAACAACCATGAAGTTGTTTTCATTTAATTGTAATAACAAATACTCATGGATTGTGTTTGCTTATAGTTCATAATTGCCGAACGTAATTATTGGAGATGTGAACTGTTAGCAACACAAAATCGCTTTACCAAATATTATAAAGTTTCTTAATCTCGCCATGATAAGGGATTGAAGCCGCAATCTTCCTATGATCTACAAAACAAGCATGGAATGGATAGTGTTCCAATCAAGCATTCCCTTCTTCTCTTTTGGTTTGGACAAATATACATTTTTTGTGAGCCTTCAAGAGAGTGTGAGTGTCATTGCTCTTGACCATGCAATATAATGTTTAGGTGTCAATAAAAAATGACTTATTAAATTTCATAGTTGATAATCGAAACCAAGATAATAAGGAGACGAAGAGTCAATCTTTTCTCCTTCAAAAGTTCTCTCACCATCTGCCGTTTTTGCTAAGATAAATCATAAGTTGATGCTATTTTACTTTGTGTCAGTTGCTTGATGCTTAACCAAAATGAGGGATTCGAATTCTTCTGCACCCATCAAATGATATTTATATTTACCGACCAATACAACCTATACTATTGGGTAGTACAAATGGTAAGACCGAGTCAATCCACAAGAAAACACGAAGATTAGCTTCTCAAAATTAATTCTTCAATTAAGTGGTCAATAGGGGGTTGTGTGTGAATTCGAAGATGAGATAAACGAACTAAAGAAAAGCATTTAATCCTTTGGAAAGTAAACGAACAAGATGCTTTTAATTAAAGGAAGTGGATTCCACCAAATTGTAAATATGGTCTTAGGATATTACTCAATCAACTCTAACACATGACCAACTTAATTGGCATTGTCGCATTAAGCATCCTTAATTATCAATTAAGAGTCCCATCCTAATTACACTATTTTTCGATTAACTAAGAATAAAACACATCCAAGAATTAACTGGATGCACTGCAACGCTAAATGTAATGTTGATTAACTAATCAATTGTTATCTATCTCTAAGCCACTAAAAATAACTATATGACGTTTCTAGTAATGTCACTAAAAGACATATACCATGAGATGACCTACACTATTTTGGCAACCAACACATAACAATTATAAATTATGTGTTTAGTTTTTAGCTATTAGCATGCACAAATAATTTGGTTTGTACGTCATAATCATTCAACATACTAAAGAACAAGTTCAAGAGATAAAGACGTTGAAAGAATAAAAATATTGACATTCAAAAACAAATCCTCACATAGATTCAAGTTGGGTTCATCCAAATCAAATAATTAAATAAAACTAACGAAGATTACATACCTTAGAGAAGTAATCAAGGCTCATAAACCTCGAATCTATTTCCAATCCAAAGAAATCAACCAAAAACTAAAGAAGAAAGATTGAGAATGAAAAGAAAAACTAGAAAGAGGCTACATGGCTTGCAGATGGGTCTCTCCCTCATATTTTATACATGATGAAAACCTTAAAAACAATGTTTATTTTTAGAGTGGTCCACAAGGCGCTGCGACACTATGAGCTGGCATCCGTAGCATCACGTGCAACACTGCAATGTGTACCTACACACGTGCAATGGCATTGTGATGCCATAAGACAATGCCATAGTGTTATCGCCTAGAGTGCCCACGGCCTTCAGTGTTGTATCCAACTATCGGCTTGTGGCAACGCAGTGCTGCTCCTGACCCTCTTTTGGTGTTACTTACTCTTTTTTTTATCCGTTTTGCATCCAGAACGTGACAGTGATCTCCTTTGCTCAATTTTCTATCTACGAATACAATTAAATATTAAATTTCTAAGAACTAACCTGATTTATGTCGAAAAAGATAGCTCTTTTATAGAGTTATCACTGCTTTAATAAGTTGATCCAAATTTCACTTGAATTATTGTTTGAAATTTCACCAAACCATGACACCACGACTCAAAAATTCACAAAAGTAAAATGATAGTGAAATGCACATAGCAACCCCAAAATTCACCAAAAGACATATCTGACCCAATCTCATTAAAATTCAATTCCCACTGAGACACAAAAGAGCTATAAATTTCACACAGAAAAATTAAATCCACCACTGTCTGGGCATATAGTAATGGTTGTTTGGATGTTTCTAGGTTTCGGGCCGTTGGTTTGTTTCTAGAAGTTTTTTACTGTCTTCCATTGACCAGAAGAAATCAATCTTTGTGGAGGGCAACGCGGGTTTCAATTGGTCGGTCGGAAGAAATCTAATGGCTCGTGGCACCAATTGACATATTCATTATTATCATTTTTTAAATTCTCCCTGATTTATTTTTTTTTTATATGCTAAAGGTTCTAGAATAAATTTTAAAATAATTAACATTTTAGTTAAATATTGTATATTATTAAAATTTTAATTTAGGGCTATTTTCAAATATAAAAAAAAATAATCAACTTATTTATAATTATAATAAAATGTGATATTACTGATAGACACTGATAAGATATCTATCACTAACATTAATAGATATCTATCGGTAATATCACATTTTATTATATTTGTAAATCTATCACTAACATTAATAGATGTCTATCAATAGTTATCACTACCCTATCACTAATAGAGAATCACATTTTGTTATATTTGAAAATATTTTTAACAATTTGTCATTTAAAACTACCCTTTTAACTCTGAAAGTTAACTTTTATTATTCAAATATCATTATGATCTTACACTTTCATTCTCGTATCATTTTAGTTTAACTTTCAAATGTCCAAATTTAATCTCATATCTTCGGTAAAATCTTAACATTAGTTTATCCACTCTTAATATACTAAAAAATTCAAAAAAAAAAAAAAAAAAGGAAAAGAAAGAAAGAAAAAATAACCAATCTCCTCTATATAAATTTTGGAAATATATTCATTTCGTATCTTTCATTCAAGAAAAACTATTACTATTGATATTTTAAGTTAGATAAAAATTAATTTCAAACTAATTATGATTGCTATGTGTTAAGATTTATGGAAAAGAATATTACAATTTTTAACATTTGATAGGTACATGAACTATCGCTGATATATTTCATGTTTGGTTTGGCAGTTGACTTGTATACCAAATATAAGGTATATTAATTGTACACTTTATATACCAAAATTATCACTCACATACCAAATTATTAGTTTACGAATGTTTGTGCATTTGTTATTATTTGTGGACGTAATTTTAATTCTTATTCGTTTGTTTCAGAGTTTTATTTTTCTATTACATTATTATTAGCTTATAATAATTTAATTTACTTAGTAGAACATGAAACATATCTATAATATGATATATTATCCAAAGTTTGAAAATAGAATAAATTAACTAATATATTTTATATTTAGTATCTTAGTTGACGTACAATTAATAGAAGTAAGATAAACCATTAAAATTAGATAACAATTTGAAATTAACATGTCAGCTAACACCAAAATCTAAATCAGAAAATTAAAATTGAATTAACCAAATGAAAACAACTTCACATCCAAATAATCAGGAAAAAAAAAAAAAAAAAGAAGCAAACAAACAATGTTCACCCTAATCATGCAATCAAAATTTACCATAACACATAGTTAAGGACAAGTATATCATTTGTAAATATGATATATAAAGCATTTATATATTACTTAACTGATATATCTAATATAGAGTATGTTAGAATTTTAATGAGGGTAAAACTAGAATAATAAAAAATTAAAAAATTAGATTAAATATTTTTTTTTTGTTATATTTGCAAATTAAGAAAACCATTGCTTAGATTTATAAATACTATTATATTTTTTGCTTCCTATAATAATAAATTTGATTTCACTTATGGATCAAAACATACAAACTATTGATGTCACTACAAGTTTTCTTAGACCATATTTAGGAGTAATTTTGAAATTGTTAAAATTGCTTCACTCATTTTCAAAATCTCTCCAAAACATGTCTTTGATCATGTGAAATCAATTTGGATAATATGAAAGTTATATTTAGAAGTGTAAAATTAACATAAAATTGATTTAGCCTAACCAGGAGCATGAATCAATAAGGAGTGTGCTCGTGGAAGCCTTGGTTGGCCCTCCTTTAGGTCCCAATTACCTTCTTTCGTGGCTTCCATTGGAATCTCATTTGGGCCTCTCAAGCCCGTCTCCTACACATCTTGAGCTTGGATAGGGTTTGATCATTCTTATGCCGATTTCACCGTCATAATATTTTTCTTTTTTTTTTTGGATTTTTTCTCTAGCTCGAGACTTGTTCATTACAATAATTATTCTCTGGTCTAGCTTAAGCATCAAAGTTTGTGTTACAAGCACCATACTTATGTGCAACTTTTTCTTTTTTGTAGGTTGCCTCATCCCATTAAAATTCAAAATGGTCGGTACAATAACATTCTATTAAGTGAGTATGGATATTCATACAAAGATTAGAGTGAAGGGAAAAAAAAGGGATAAACTATTAATAATTTTATGAAGAGACCACAATTAAGAGTAAAAACAAAAATTGACATGTATTCATTTATGAGGTTTAAATTCCTCATACCTTTACTTGTTGTATTAAAATAATAAAAACAATATTATACATTGTATTTTTGTTGTATTTATTATTATTTTTTAGTGTCTATTGTTTTACTTTTTAATTTTAACAGTCTATTGTACTCCTAGATAGAAAATATTTTATAAAACCGTTGATTCCAAATTTTGATCAAGAAAAAATGTGTCGGGCCTCCACGTGACAACAACTGTAAATTTGTAATTTAATGAAGAGATGATCTATAAAACAAAGAAAAAGGACTCTAATGCCTAAGTCAGTATAAAAAATAAGATGTAAAGAAGAAATCATAACTTCTAAGTTACCTTGCTTAATGCTCTTCACCCTTATTTATAAACTACTTGGGTCTTCCTACTCAAATTAGGGATAAATCCTGCCTTTTTCGGTCGAGGTTGGGCAGCGTGGTATGGGTCGAGCCCATACCACCTTTCCTTTTCTTTTTTCTTCCCTTGATTCCTATCATTCACCTTTTAATAAAAAATCTGATATTTTGTATGTTGAATATCCTTTTTGCCTCTTTTGTCCAATATAGTTCATAACAAAACAAACATAAATATTATGGGGCAAATTATATTTTTGGTCTTTGAGGTTTGAGGTTGATATCTATTTGGTCACTACATTTTCAAAAAGAACACTTTGGTCATCGACATTTGTAAAATAGTTTTAAATGGTCACTGATGTTAATTGACTAATGGCAAAATGAAATGACATGTTAAGTTGGAAAATTTAAACAAAGTTGACCATTTCTATTAATTTTTTTTTTTTTTTTTAATATCTTTCTTTTCTCTCTCCCCTCTCTTCTTTTTCTTCTTCTCTCTCTTTTCACATCAACTTGTACCAACTGTAGAATTCCATTTCCAGAGAATTCAAATAATGGTAAGCGACGGAAAATGTTAAACAAATTAACAATAATTAATAAAAATTGGATAAATTTTATCATCTCAACATATCACTTTATATTAGTTGTCAGTTAACTTGCAGTCAAATTAATTTTGGAATTCATGTAAAACTATTTTACAAACTCCAAAGATCAAAGTATTCTTTTTTAAAATTCAAGAACCAAATAGATATCGGGATCAAAAGTATAATTTTCCCAATATTATTAGATCACATAAATCTAACAGAAATTTTGGATGAATATAACTTTTTTTTTCACAAATAAAGCATATTTCAACTTTTATTAGTGTATTTTATATTATATTTAAATTTAGGTTGGTGTTTGGTTATGTTATTTTTCTTAAATTCTTAAACCTTTTGTTCCTTCTCAATGAATTTTTTAAAAAGAAATAATATTGTTTGAGTATGTAATGACAAAAAATAGTGTGAAAAAAAAAGAATCGACAAATAGGTGGCAAAATTGTAGACTTGAGTACACAATTTCTAAAAATCGTGAATCGAGTCCACCCTAGCAAAAATGAAATCATGGACCAAGTCCACACTTTTGGAACAAATGTGGCCCTCATGCACGATTTCATACCCACATGGTGCCACATTTCACCGTCTACTGCCAGATGTCTACTATGTTGTAGAGGAAGTTAATCATGGACCTGGTCCACGTCTTTTAGATACTCATGGATGGGATGCACGACTTCGTGCTCCCTAAATCGCCCCTCTCCCCACATCTACTCTCTCCCTACCGTAGCACCAATCTACTTTTCTCTCAAGAGCATCATCGGTCTCTACTGTTGTTTGTCTGTTGTCGTTCATTGTTGTTGTCTGCCACTGGCGACCACCTCTGTTGTCGTTTGCCCCACTGCTGACCATTGTTGAAGGTTTTTATTAACACATTATAGGATAATATTCTAGATTTTTTTTTTTTTTTTTTTTTGTATATGGATGAATAGATCTAGTTTTTACCCATTTTATGTTAGTTTTTGTGTGATAATTTGAATGGTAATATTTTAGATCTAGATCTAAAATATTTTTTCCACACATGATAGGTTATTTTTTATGTGATATTTTTGAATGAGTGATTTGTGGACTATTATTTGTTGGATCTATTAATTTTTTGGTTGTTATTTGGATTGATTTTTTAAGATTTTAGACTGATTAGTTTGATAAAAAATATGTTTATTTGGATTTTTTTTTTTTTTAAAAAAAAAACTTTAAATTGTTATTTGGATTTTTTCTTTTTTTTTTAGTTGAACCATTATTGATTGGGCTTCTAGACTTGTTTTTAAATTTTAGATTGATATTGGGTTGTTAAGCAAACGAATTTTGGAGTGATAATTGAATGTTTTTTTCTTAATTTTGGACAGTTGTAAAAAAGTTGGTTAAATATGTATATGCATCTTGGCGATTTAGTTGCTCTAGAACCTAGAAACGATGGATTGCCAGTTGATAGAGAACTTGTGATTGGATCATTGGTGTATGATTGGAAATAGGTTTGTGATTTTTTTTTTTTTTTTTTTGGCGTCTGACCTCCAAAATTGAGAGGGTTCAGATTGAGTATTTCTTTGTTAGCATCACAATGTACAAAGTTGTTTATTGTTGCTGACGAAGTTACCATACAAATGTATGCACGAACATATATTATGTAGTTCATTGAAGGATTTTTGTTTGCTGACAAGTCAAATACAACAGTTCACCTAATAGTTTTTTCCATTATTGAAAAGTTTTTAGAAAACTTGTAGGTACTCATAGAGTAATGCCTATCTTTCATGGTTGTACATGGAATTATGTTGAGCTAGTCATGCACCAAATCTAGAGATAGCAGGCGACTAATACTACTGAATTATGGGCTTATGATTGGTTTTACACCATAACACCACAAGTTGAGTTATCGTCTCACAATCATTTCATTGGACGTCCACTGAGTGTCAGACACTATTTTTTATACATCTTCATTTTATTATAATTTTATATAATTAAATTTCTTTAATTATATTACGTGCATATGTAGATGGAGAAATATTTTAGCTGTATCTGAGCATTACGCAAATATGTTACTAGTATACTGATTATCATTTGACTGACTAATGCACAATTAGGTAATTAAGAGCCTATATCTTTCATATACAAATAAATATTAAATACTTTTTGGAATATAATTACTCATTTTTAAAATTTTAGATCAAGTGAACATCGTACACACAAGAGATTATGACATTACTTTCATAATAGTCAAGACATTTGGTTGACCGTGAGCCCTGTAATATACTTTCATATCGTAGAATGACATTACACAAATCGAGTGTTAAGAAAATTTGGATTAAAACAAACGGTGCCACCAATGTGTTATACAAACCACAAACTACACCAAATAAGCATGCCAAACATGGTGCGACTTCATGTCGACTATTTATCATTGTACTAGGCACATCGTGATCATTGCGTAGGAGGAGATGTAGTAGATTGGTCAGCTATATCAGAGGATTATCTCACTGGTATGACTTAATTACAAGAAGCTATTTCATACCTAACATGCTTATTATATTGCATGGTAAGAACTTATTACTTTTTTTTTTTTCAATTATGTTCTATGAATATTATTTTACACTAATTTTTCTCGATACAAAATAGGTTTGTTAAAGATGTACAACAATATCCAATGCAATATAATTTACCAGAGTTGTTAATGTGTGATAGATGTGTTGTAAGTGTAGAAAATATCACTCAACAGACACACAGACTTAATGTTCCCGACACTGATAGAAGACATGCTTGTCGTAGATGCCAATAACCACAGACCAAGAATATTTTAAAGCAACAAGTTGATCCAGAATCTCATGTAGCTAATGATCAAATTCTAGTTTCTCCGAACACTTACTAGGAGTTGAAATAGGAATCACATCGAGTTCTGGTCATCAACACGAATATTATGCATATAATAAATTTTCGTCTATTATCATCCAATAAGATATTGATGATGTAATTCATTGTCAACAACACTGTGAGGTTCATGTATCTCATCATGGCACGTGTATGAGAATATAATCACTGTGTAACACATGAGTTTATGTTGATTTGTAATTGTTAGCTTGACTTTAGATGTATTTTTCTTTTAATATAATTCAACTAATCATATTTCCTATTATATGTCAAAATATATGGTTTTAATGTGTTTATATTATAAACATACACCAAAAAAAAAAAAAAAAAAAAAAAAAAAAAAAAAAAAAAAAAAAACTCCATAGGCACCATTTAAAATTTTAAAAAATCATATTTAATGTTTTATATTATAAACATACACAAAAAAAAAAAAAAAAAATTAAACTCATAGGCACCATTTAAATTAATTTAAAATTTTAAAAAATCATACTCATGGACGGGGTCCACTAGTTTCACCTTACTCATGAACTGGGTCCATGAGCCATGGCTCGTGGCAGATGACATGGATGAAGAGTTTGCCTAAAGTTGAATTGAAAGAACTCGTGGTACATTGTTCACGATTTCCTTACCTATTTTTGTTAATATTTTTCAACTAGTCCCAAATGAGACATTTGTTTGTATAACCACATTATTTTCAAAAAACGTTTTTCCACCACCTTATTTTTTTTTTATTTAGAACTAAAACTATATTATTTTTGGAATTAACCCCTTCTTTTTCTTTCTAGAAAGAGAATTTCTTGCTAAAACATGTCATGAAATGCATGGTTTAGACTTATATTTTCATATTTTTCTTAGAAAATATGAATATTTGCACTAATTTGATAAAATGATCTTATGATGGTCCTATTTGCTCAAAAGTTGACTTTTATTGATTTTAGTTGATTTATGAATGTTTGCAGGCAATTTTGACCGTTTTGAAGAAATTTGTTTGATGCACCCGCTGTTGGGGTTTGTGCCCTAAAGTCTCGTGTCCTGTAGTTTATAAACAACTTTGTATGAATACTTGTGATGTATAATATATATGATATTTACTCAAATTCTTGACTTTGCACATTTAGATATTTTTATTTTACCACAAACCAATAAACTTAATATCCCTGGTTATCTTTATGTAACTTAGCCATGTATGTAGTGACATACAAGTGGATCATGTCTTAAATGACAACCAAAATGGTCTATAGTATATGAATATATGAGGGAAACCTTATCCTGGTAACGCTACGGACGCGACCTGCTTTGTGGAATAGTTACAAGTGTTGTGACTTGTCACAGATGGTCTGATCCTGATCATTCGTGTAGGGGACATCTGAGCGGGGGTGTCCTATACAAAGAGTTTGTATAAAACCTGACTACGAAGTGTTAACGTCTCGTCATATAACTCCGTTCATGACAGAGACTTCACTTTACTAAGATGACCATAGGTAACATGACCTCAATCCTAAGTGAGTTGAGAACTTCTGCCATTGAGGTCGGTTCTTTGATTTGCATAGGTGTGAATGGTTAGAGTGCCGACTCAAATCTACCACTTTAAGGATTCGTCTGATTTGGGAGCTAGGAACTCAGCTTTGCAAGATGGAATTCACTCCTTCCCCGAAGCATGGGTAAGTAGATAGATTACTCTCTTAAGAACTGATCCCAGGGCTTAAACGATGTGGTGCCACACATCTTCTCATGGCCCAAGAGGTGTTCACACATATTAGGACTATGTTGTATTGTTCATTAGAGGGATAAGTGGTACTTAAGGAGTAAGATGTAACTACAGGGAAAAAATGGTAAATTGGCTCAACTATACTCACGAGCATCTGTGAAGGGTCATCGTACTGATGATTGGTTATATCCAATGGGTATAGAAGTATAACTATGATAAGAAGAGTTCAACTGTCGGTCTTTAGTGGAATGTCTGGCAGTTAACGGATGGTGGATATCGTGACTAAAGAGTTTAGTCAGTTATTCACATACCGTTGGAGCTTTGAGTCATAGGTCCATAAGGTCCTTTATGTAGCTTGGATACAAGTTGAGAATCAGTTTTTGGGTCAATTTGAAATGTTCAAATTGGCAAGAGGGAGTTTGATTATATATGATATAATTGAATTAGTTAGTTATATATGATATAATTAACTTTATGTATGAGATTAAATATGGTTAATATATGATATTAATCCATAGGTTATGAACATAATATGATTATATTCATTGTCTATTATTTGGATGGTTAAGGGATAATAGGTTGGCATCTCTTCTGTTTTCATAACGGATGAGTAAGTTGAAGAATCGCTTTGAGATGCTTAAATACCTCATTGTGTGTTAAGCATTGGATGCGCGACATAGTTTTGAAGTGTGTCATTGCTTAATAAAATTAGTGCCAATACGATAGTGCTGAACGATCGCTTACCTATACGATAGTGTTGAGCAATCGCTTAACGCTTACACCCGCGCGCGTTATTTACTAAACAATCATTTACCTTTCTCTAAGTGATCTTTTAGCTCTCGATATTCACTAACGATCGTATAGACAATCGCTTACTTTTTCCTACATGATCGTATGCTTCACCTAAACGATCAAGCATTTTGTCTATACGATAGACGAGCCTTTCTCCCACTTGCTTGATCGTTGTATACGATCTCCCTTCCTCTTTCCCTCTACCAAATCCAAACAAAGCCCATGCTTTGGATTCTCACTCCGAGAATACTGAGGACTCTGAGTGGTGATATCGTTCTTGTTTCCTTCTATTCGTGTAGAGACTGTTTGAGGTAGACGATTGGGATTTACTGAACGATAGCTTGTCGTTTCAGCGATAGCGAGATTTGCTGTGAAGGAAAAGTTTTCAACTGGTATGATCTCTCATTCTCTTATATATTGTTCCTTTGAGCATGCCAGTGATTTAGCGTTATGAATGCATATTAGTATGTTTGAATGTATATGTGAAAATTTTGTCATAATGAATTGGAAAGATCCACTTCCGCTCGTAGGTACTCTTGAATAAGAGTTCCTTCAATTGGTATCAAAGCACCAGGTTTCTAATATTCCAATTCATTGCTGCAATTCAATTGCATTTACATTATCGATGGGTGCAGCATGTCTACTATCTGTTTTAATTGTTAATCGTTTGTGGATGTGTAGATTAATGGAGTTTTCTAGGATGTAACCTTGGTTTGTTAAATTCTCCAGTTAATTATAAAGGCCCTTGCGTTTTTTGGCACAATTAATTACTATCGAGTCTGTAATTTCAAAGTTTGTTTGAGTCTTGAGTCGTTCATGAAGAAGTTTAGAGTAAGGATTGTTGTTCTTCGAGGAAGAAGATGATCAAGCGTTGGTCGTGTCATGTAGACGATGAGGTAGACAATCATTGAGTATCGGATGCTCGACTGTCGTTTAACGCGCGCGAGCACTAAACGATCATATAGCTCAGCAACCCTCATCGCTTAGTTACTGACTATATGATCATGGAGTAAATGCTTACCTTTCGTGGGCTAAGCGATCGTCTAGATGATCAGGCTTCGTGGCCTCGTTGTTGTCTATGCGATCGTTTAGCTTTCGTGCTATTGTCTAGTGTATGCTACATGATCGTTTACCTAGAGGCGTTTACTAAACGATAGGAGCTTCGCCTGGCGGTTCAAAACCAGGTTCGCTTGTGAACTGGTTTGCTTAGTGGAATAATGTAATAGAGAGTTTTTTTTCATTCTGGTTTTGTGTTGGTTCATCCCGGTCCATTAATCCATGTATGGTTTTTAATACATGCGATGTATGATTTTTTTAGTTATATAGTATGATATATAGATAATCACACCTTAGGTTAGTCCATTGGCTCATGGCAATATTCTATTTGATTATATAGTATTGTGATGTTAGTGCAATCATGATGTTAAATTACGTAAGCGCATGCTCATGCAATATACATAATTTAAGGGTTATATGTTATGTATCGCATTATTTATGTTAGCATAATAGTTGTATAAGCATTATAAATAACTTCGTTTAGTGTAGCATGTTGTGTTTTTTAGTCTGTTTATTTTATAAATGAGTTTCATAAAATAATAATTAGAATTAGAAAGTAATTAATAAAAAGGTTCAAAGTGTAGGACAAATCTAGTGCGTATAAGGACCTTTTTGTTAAGGGCGGGTTTCTGTCGTAGGGCTGGGGTAGTTTAAGGTGGTACGACAACAGAATACCCCTACCTAATAACCTACCCTAGGAAAGATGAATTAGATAGAATTTGGATGCAGATGCATGCTAAGTTAAGGCACAGTCGGATTAAAGAGCTTTAATCTGACTATTTGACACTTGTTTTTATTCAAAGAACAAAAGTTGTTTTTTGTGGCAGACTTTAAGTGAATGATTTAGATTATATCATAGGCAGATGTCTAGGTTAATAAACCCCCTAGGTTGAACATCAAGTGGGAGGTACTTGGGGTATTGTAATGCTTTATTTAAACCTCTTGCATTTCTCCCTCATACATCCACACCGTGAGGATCTATCCTCGCCTGCGTGACTACCCTGGGAGTGTCCCTAAAGGCATGGTGTTTGGGTAGGTCAATATAAGGTGAATGGAGAAGACATGTCATAGAAGTGGGAGTGGGAATGAAGTGGCGACTAATAGTAGTCCCACGATCTCACTCGTGGTTAAAGTAAAAAGTTATCTGCAGCATCGCCTTGGGATAGCACTAGGAGTTTCCCCTATAGGATGGTTGTTTTGGGCTTGCAGTT
>NC_052353.1:24628328-24736694 GCF_009727055.1 Benincasa hispida | reverse complement strand
ATTGTACATTGCTCCTACTTGTCTGAGGGTTGAAAAAAAATATATGTTGTTTTTTATTGAATATGTAATTTAGCTCACAATTTAGTTTTTACTTTTTTTTAAAAAAACATATAAATAGTTTACAAATGAGGTCCTTGCTTTATTGGTGTTTATAAATTATAAGTCTAAGTATTCACCTCCAATTTTGTTTATGTTTTGTTAAAGTTACCTTTTTTTATAGTTAATTACGTCTTTCCTTAAAAAAACCATCCAAAAGTCTCTTAGGAAAAAAAAAAAAAAACTTTTTTAGATACTTGTTTTCTGTTTCTTTTTATGCCACAATATGCCATAATTTAAGAAATTTCTTCATATCTCTATTCTTTGTCATCTCTCTAAGAAGTATGGTAAATCGTGTGTGAGATATGGAAATAGAAGAGCCACATATGCTTAAATTTTTATAAAGATAAAAAAAACCTAATGCGAATGGTTTATCAAACAAGATTCTAAGAATTCAACTAACTTGAGAAAATATGAAAACATGACGTTAAAAAGAGAGAATAAATAGGTTTGATTTTCAAAATAAAATAAATAAAACCCATTGATTAACCAAACAAGGCATTGGATACTTTTTTTAAGAGCTCGGTGGTTGTTTTGTAGATAAACTATAAGAGTCATAAAAGCTAGAATATGTAATGTAACGCAATTGCTAAGAAGGAATCGGTTTGGGATCTTGAAAACGTCCGTTCTGGGTAGGAAGAATGACATAAGTCATGGGGAATATTCATATTCTTGCTTTGATAATTCGTGTGAGCAAATTTGTTAGGCACTTTATTAACGTTTCCAGCGATATACATGGGCTTTTGTGCTTTCCTTTTCATATAAATTGTATGCTTTTCTGTCTTTCGAGAAAAAATTTGTTCGTTTTAGTAAGCGCGAAAATCATTTGGTCCAAAAATTGTCAAATGACCAAAAATTTAAAATAAAAATGCCGAATGACCAATTTGTGAACATCAATCTGATGAAAATTACAAAAAATATTGGCGTGGACGACGGAAAAGCATCTTTCTTCTATCTCTCTCTTGAATCTCACCTGGTCTCACTACCTATCTTGTCTCCCTCTCTTATCTTTTCACTCACAAAATCACTCATCCCTTTCAAATCATTACTCCTGCCTATTGAGAGTTGGTCGCGCCGGAACTGCTCGCATCGGACTTGTCCATCATGGTGGGTTGTTAGGTCTTATGTGCGGGTATGGATGATAAGAAGGAGCTTCTTGAGTAGTTTATCCCTAGTGTAGGTACATCTGCATAGTCGCCCGGTTTGAGGAAAAAAAGGTTCTAGAGAAGAAAAGGCGATGCAGGACATCTGATCCAGTGATTTTTCTTGGGCCTTCGGTACGGGGGTCATGCAATGCGTCTTATCCCTAGGTGTCTGGACTGTTTTGGGCTCTATTTGGTTAATGTGGTTTTGCCCAGTCTTATATGTTTTTATTTTCGTTTTACACCGGGTTTTGTGGCCACACCCACTTTCGTTTACCCTTAGGCGCCACCACCCGGAATGGGTCACACCTCTTTCAGTTGGATCACCTTGCTCACAGATACTCATTCATCCCCGAGGATTCTCTGAGTATTGTTTGTCCTAGTGGACTACTCTCCTATTCCCCCTTCGGCAACTACTCGATGTTTGGGGTGACGTACACGTTGGATTTGGGGACCCGAGAAGGGCCGAGCGCTATAACTGGCCAGTCTTAAGTTTGACGTGTTGTAGCCCCAAGAACACCATGACCCCCATGGTCCCATGCCACCGTGAGATCAATGGAGTCCCTGCAGGGATGTTTTGGACAACTTCCTGGACAGAGAGCTAAGCACGAGAGATTTGAAACACATTCTTTCATATAGCTCTTTCTTCAGCTCCAAAATAGAGGAAGGCACTTCTATTCGTGAACACGTGTTGAATATGATGGTCCACTTTAATGTGGCGGAGATGAATAGGTTTAAAATCGATGAGGGCAGTTAGGTTAGCATTATCCTGCATTCATTGCCGGAAAAGTTGCTGACTCAAGACTCAAACTAACCTTGACGATTGCCTTAAGTTATTGTGGCCACATCAAGAAATCCTAATTTTTCAGATTTTTACCTAGTCAATAGAAGTTGCTTTTTCTTTATTCCAGACGGTTATTCAACCCCAAAGTTGCTTGATAAAATGGCTTAGCATGAATTTCAACCCTCTTCAATTGATTTAGAGCTTATAAATGGTGGAGACACTTCCCATTTCAACATTAGTCCTCTCCATTGAATTCCCTAATCACGATTCTTCCACAAACTCAGTCATCCTTGGACGATTTCTCTCAATCCCATCAACTTAAAAAATGAAAGTTTCTCAGAAGCTTGAGTACTCTAGCTATTCTTATCCCATGAGAACGTGTAGTAAAAGAGGACTCATCATTGAAAAAGGAGAGTCATCCTAAGGAAAGATTAGGAAAGTAAGAACTTGCCTCAAGGCACCATCAAGTTGTATTTCAAACTGTTTCTAGTTTATTTTCCTACATTTTTCATTTTTTTTTTTTTTTTTTGTATTTTCTCTTGTAGTGAACATCATCTTGTAGTATGATTTTTAATTGAAGAATTTCATTCATTTATCTTTAATCATGAGCTAAATTCTCTAAGGGACTCAACAATGTGGATACTCGAGGGGTTTATGGCTTAATGCATTTCCTTTGTTGAAATTAAAGATAAATTTGTTAAGCTAAACTAGCCATGTTGTTTAGTAATTTAGTGGAGTCTTAATGCTGAGAAAGTTAATATATAAATAGATGTCACAAAGAGAGATGAAACTAAGAGCCTAGAAATAGGACTGTCACGTCACATTAGAAATAAGGGATATCATAGAATAAAAGAATTGCATGTGAAATAATCTAAGATCTAGCTAACAATAGAAATATAGGCATTAACTGCTTAGAACTCCTAAAAAAACTTGAAATAAAACATTATAGGAGAAGCTTTTTGTCCATGTCCATGTCCAAGTCACTGTCCATGTATGATGTGGCCGCTTTGCCAAGACACATTGCCCGACCGGTGGAAACATTGTTGCACTTTTGTTCATACACTTTTATTTACTATTTTTAACCCAATTCTTGGCCTATCCATTATCTCATCTCAAACTTCGTTACCCTTTGTTACATTAATTCAGTCTTACTAGAATTAAAATTGATACTAGTCTTGTGGAATTCAACTCTTGGAATATACCAAAATTTATTACTTCATTGATAGTGTATGCTAGCACTTAAATATCATCCAATTTTATTTTTATCAGTCATACATATTTGATCCATCATTTGCTAAATTTGATAGTAATTGTTTATTTCTCAATTTTTTTTTTTTTTAATTTCTTAACACATGAGCTTACATTATTGTGTACAAGGGTGTTTTTTAAGAAAATTAATTATTAATAAGTTTAATTTTGAGAAAGCGCATTAAAAATGTTAGGTTTGGTTACCTATTTTATTTATTATAAATTTTTGCATTTGTAGAATTATAATGTAATTATTTATAATATATCTAATGAGTCTTTTTCGTTTCTAAAAATAATTAGAATGATATTATAAGATAAAAAAATTTTCTCAACATAATTTATTTAGGAGTTACATTTACACTAGAGTTTTTTTTTCTCCCTAATGAAAGGAAATTGGAGATTGAATTAGATATTAAGTACAAATATTAATTTTTCATTAGAAAACAGATAACATATCCAGGGGCAGAAGACATCCCCCCTCAATTGTTTTTGTGTGTATATATAGGTTTATTCACTCATTATAGCAAAATCAAACTCATTTTGTTAACCTTATTGTTTATATATGTTTAGAGGGAAAAGGAGAAGGAGAAGAGACTCAATTTTTCTTTAGAGAAGAGACTCAAGCTCCATTTGAGATTTAGAAAAAAATTAGTTTTGAACAGAAGTAAAATAATGTTTGGTAAGTTTTACTTTTAAATTAGAATAAACTAGCTACGGTGTTTGGTAAATTAATATTCAATTAGTGTAATTTAGTTATATGAACCAAACTAGTTTATTATTTCAATTATTATCATATTGATATAATTTAAATTTTATTATAATATTTTTATTTAAAATTCTCTATGATTAGAATTTCAATTAATTTTATTTAATCTAGATTATTTGATAAAAGGTTAAGGAAACTAATTGTTATAAAAAACTAAATCAATTAAAATTTAAAAATAGATCTGACACTATATATTAATATAGAATGATATTATTATAATATATTTATCTAAATAGTTAAGAAGGTAATCGATTTTTAGGAAAGCTAAATATAAAAATTAGTATTTATAAGCCTTTTATGTATTAGTTAAAATTTAAAAGTGCTTCTGACAAATTAATGAATAAATTGTTTTACCAAATTGTATAAACAGTTAAAATTTTTCCTTTCAGTTTTTATAATTGCAAATATAATCCGATTTGATTTTTTACATAATCATCACAATATTCAATTTAATCAACCCTTAGAATTCGTAAGGTTTCCAGAACCTTTTTTCAAACATTAATTGTGTACTTGAATTTGTAACTTTTTACTTGCTGACGTTTTTTAAAATTTAAATTTAAGTACTTTAATCTAACATTAATTTAGGATCGTGGGGTGGGGTGTAGTGCTTTTTAGTGAAATAGGCAAAGTTATCAAATTTGAATTGAATTAGGATAGTGGGGTGGAGTTATCAAATTTGAATTAATGGCATAGAAATACTGTTTTTTTTTTAAAAAAAAAATATAGTATAGATATATATATATATTGGGATCAATTAACGAGGCTTTATAGTGCCTGATTGGCGATGAAGGATAGGTTGGACACTTGGGATTGGTTGAGGAGATGGGATCAGTTAGTGGATATTGCTTGTCTGCTCTGTTTGGGTGAGATTGAGTCCAAAAATTATCTGTTCTTTGACTGTGTGTTTGGGCGTTAAATTTGGGAGGGTTTGGTACACTTGTTAGGTTCGTCTCATCGTGTTGCTGGGTGGGATGTGGAATTGAGTTGGGTGTGTTAGGTGGGATCTGGTAAGCATGAGAGGAGTAAGTTATTTAGAGTCTTCTAGTGTGCGTCAATTTACTATATTTGACAGGAGAGGAACCGTTGGTTACACGGCGATCAGTCAAGATTGGCGTCTACTGTGTTTCAGCTTGTTGTATCTATGGTTCGTGCCCATGCTGTTTCGTAGCGGATTGATCTTCATGGACTCATCTAGTTTGTCTGTTTTCTTCGCTCTTTGTTTGGTTACTTTAACCCTGTTTGTCCAATTTCTGAGTTTCCCGAATTATGGAGTGTTTTTTGTTTTTCTGGATGTTTTTTTTATTTGTTCGTATTGTCCTTTTTGTTGGTTATGTTTTTTTGCCACTGTGCGACTTTGTAGGTGTTCTTTTTGCGATGGTACCTTGATCCTGTGGGGTTTCTCTTGTTGTTATATAATAACGTTACAAGAAAAAAATTGATGAGGCTTTTGGTTTTATTTTTTTTTTGTAATTTATAACTATTTATACAAGATATGAGAAATATAGGTCAATCTTCAATATTAATAAAACCCCAATTTACTAATATATCTACATATATAATAACATATTTAACATATAGACGACAAATGTATACATACATTCACTAAGGCAATCCTATGAACAAATATTTTAATTCTTGGACCGTATCTCATTTCAATTATTAACGTATAATATAAGAGACACGTGGAATACAAATAATATAACAATATTTGAGTATATCGTGAACCCTATTCATCTTTTGTGGTAGTGCATGCATCCCCTACTCCAACCACAGACATAAAAAAAAATCTTAAATTTATTTATTTATTTTTTTTTTTATAGATTACAAAACTATCCTTAAAGTATGATGGCAGTATCAAACTTATACAAATATTAAATTTGACCTTCAAACTTATAATTGTATAAATTTGAAGGTTCATTTTTTTACCATTTGGAGGTCTAATTTCTACCGTTACTATAAGCTTAATGATCCAATTTTAACACTTGTAGAAGTTTGGAGACTCAATTTTTACGATAAAAGGTTTAAAGGTACAATTACAATTACTATAATATTTTAGGAGTGGTTTTTGCAATTTACATGACAACTTGTAATCAAACAATTGATGGGATGTAAAAGATAGACACAACGAATGATATTTTTTAAAATAGAATATTTCCACTGAGAATTAATATGATTAAAAAATGTTTGTGGGTTGACGTATTGGCTTAGGTCATTTGTATGCTTAAAAAAGAGTCCAATGATGGGCATAGCCACCCAATCTCCAATCTCCAATCTCCAATCTCCAATCTCCAACTCCATCTAGAAAGAGATCAGAGAATAATTGTAAGATGGGAAGTGTGGAAGAGAGAGTAGATTTGAGTAAACATAGAGATGAAGTTGAAGTAATAGTGATTCCATGTCCTGCCCAAGGCCACATTAACCCACTCCTCCAATTTGCCAAACACCTTGCCCATCACCCACCCCTCAAATTAACCCTTCCTCTAATTTTAACCAACAATACTAATGACTCCAACCACTCCACCGTCCAATATCAACCACTCACTCCCTCGCTCACTATTCACCATATTCCTCTCTTGCCTTATCAAGGCCCCGACCCTGAGCCCCTCCATGCCCTCTGGGAGCGTCGCCAAGAGGCCATTCGCTTGCATTTGATTCATCTTCTTACTTCTATTCCAAATGTTGCTTGTGTTGTTTTTGACTCTATCTTTCCTTGGGTTCTTGACCTTCTCAAACAATTTGGAGTTTTCGGGGCTGCCTTCTTCACTCAATCTTGCGCTGTTAATGCTATCTATTATAATGTTTACAAAGGATGGCTTGATGTTCCCTTGGAAGAGCCCTTGGTCTCCTTGGATGGCCTTCCTCCTCTTCGACCATCTGACTTCCCGTCTTTCATCTCTAATCGTGTCAAATATCCTGATTATCTTAGCTTCTTAACTGGTCAATTTACACGTTTGTCTGATGTTGATTGGATCTTCACCAACACTTTCGATGGCTTAGAACCAGAGGTACGTAATATGATCAATATAAAGTATGGATGTAATTAAATTTACTATTATTCATCTACTTAGACTCCATTTTTACTTCTGATTGTTTTTTTCGTGAATTTTCTTAACATGGTTTTCATCTTTCTAAATATAAATATTTGAATTATTAGTAAGTAAAAACAAGATCTTAGAAATTATAACTGACACAATTTTCGAAAACACCGATGGAAAAATAGATAGCAAACAAATATAATATTAAGATAGAAAGAGCGTTTTATTTATAAACTTAATTTTCAAAAATCAATAACTAAAAACAAGGTGATTATATATGGACTTGAGCTTTTAGATTGTATCAAAGGAAGAATATTATTTCCCCATAATTAATATTAATTTTAACTTGTTTAAAAAAGATTAATTTTTACATTCTATAAACTTTCCATGTTAAAATATCAATTTATAATCGATTTAACCCTTTAACATGTGGAGTGGAAGGATTGAACTTCTGACTTTGAGATTGATAGTGCATTGTGTCAGTTGAGCTATGCTTATTTTGACGTAATCAATCATATTTTCGTCCATATTATAAAATAATTCTAAATCTTGTAACAGAAAATTTAAAAATTTGTTAATCAGGAAGTCAAGTGGATAGAAGGTCAATTTCCATTCAAGAATATTGGACCAATGGTTCCCTCAATCTACTTAGATGGACAGCTACAAAACGACAAAGATTATGGGGTTAGCATGTTTGAATCAAACAATACAGATTGTACAATGAAATGGCTTGATTCAAAAGACCCAAAATCTGTAATTTACGTGTCATTTGGGAGTGCAGCAGAATTAGAAAAAGAGCAAATGGAGGAGTTAGCATATGGCCTCAAATTAACCAACAAATTCTTCTTTTGGGTAGTCAGAGAATCTGAGATCCATAAGCTTCCACACAATTTCATCAAGGAAACTGCCGAGGAAGGGTTGGTAGTAAATTGGTGCTCTCAGCTACAAGTTTTGGCCCATCAATCAGTGGGATGTTTCATAACGCATTGTGGTTGGAACTCGACGCTCGAAGCGTTGAGCTTGGGAGTGCCGATGGTGGCGATGGCGCAGTGGTTGGACCAACCGACGAATGCCAAGTATGTGGAAGATGTGTGGAAGATTGGGAAGAGGGTGAGAATGGAGGAAAATGGAATATGTGGAAGAGAAGAGATAGAGTTTTGTGTTAATGAAGTTATGGAGGGAGGAGAAGTTAATGGAGAAATTAGAGAAAATTTGAGGAAGTGGAGGGAATTGGCAAAAGCAGCTATGGATGAAGCGGGAAGCTCCCATCAAAACATTAATTATTTTGTGGAACAACTTGTGAACAAAACAAATTAATTTGAATGATTGTGTAACTCAGAGTGCACATGGGGTGATGAGCTCAACAGACACTCTCAGTATGTTATTTATTTATTGTTCATTTAGTTTCAATAATTTTTTAAACTGCCAACCTTAGATATAAATTGATTCATTTCCTTATTGATTAATTTGAGGTTTCAATTATCATGTATAAAAATAAAAGTTCAAACATGGTCTTTTATATATATATATAGACACAAGATGCAGAAAAACAAATTGAAAAAAGAAATTGCAGCGGAACTATTAATTCATTCAGCAGTATGATGAAGAAGAGATTTGGAGGGATTCAAACTTTGTTAATCTCGTACTGTATATTCTTATATGTCAATTGAGCTATGTTAACGTTAATTATATAATATCGAAGAAAGAAGGATTTTTTTCTTACAAAATAGTAATGGCCAGAAAAAAAAGAAAAAAAAAATTAGAAATCTAACCATGGTTTTTTAAAACAGAAAATATAGGGAAAAAGTTCAAATTCAATTTTTGTTTTTTTATTATTCTAATTTTATCCTCATTTATTTATTAAAAACTATATCTCGTGTACTCTATATTTTGAACATCAGCCGATTGATATACTTTAATTTTTGTACACAATATACTGAAAACTTTATTTTTGGTACTTCAATAAATTCATGTACTTTATATTCATTTATGCAACTAATGTACCATAACTTTAATTAATCATGTCATGGTAAAAATTATTTTTGTTTTTTATTTAGTTTGATATAGAGTTGTCGTCATTTGATTAGCTCGGGTTAGCTTTATGTTTTTCCGTTAACTTTCTTGTGTTTTCTAAAAAAAATATCTAATATATTTCAATGGTATATCTTAATAATTGAGTCAATATCAATTAATTTCTTCTATTTTCAAGATTTTGGTAAGATTTTGATGACATGTAATTTACATTTAGTTCGATATATCAAGTGTATAATATATGTATTTCATTTTTCGTATAAGAGTTGATTGATATATCATATTTAGAGGAAAAAAATTAAAGCATACTAATGATATTGTTGATATACTGAATATGTAGTATCATAATAAAAAAATGATATGCTTAAAGTATAATATTTGGTATTTCAATTTTGTAACAGTACTCATTCAATTGCATTTCAAGTATATCTTTAGTATATCAATAGTATATCATCATTCGTTTAAAATATAAAACTGAGTGTTATATTGGTGTATCAACATTTGTTTAAAATACAATACTAAGTTGAGGATGATTTGATAGTACATGAAAATATGTTGTCTCGTTCATCTTAATTTGGGCATCTTCCTATGTAGTATATGTGTATTTGATGGTTTTGTAGACCTTGAGATTAATGAAAGTAGAATCAAGCATTAGTGTGAAAACTAGGCTTAAACAAACCACTAGAAACCCTAAGTCAACATCTAGGGCAAAGAAAAATCAAAATTATCATAATATCCTTGGACCAATGTTGCAATGTTTCTACTCAATGTTGCAACGTTTCTACTCAATGTTGCACGACGCTAAAATATAGTAGCTACCATTTGGATGACATCATGACGCTCTCACGTACGAAAAACAGGAAAGCATTGAGCCACGTTGTGGAGATGCTGGGGATTTCCTGATAGCATCACAAACCTATTAGTAACATCGTGACACTATCAGCTAAATTATAAATACTTTCTTTCTTTTTTAAGATTAGATCAAATCTAATTTGAATGATCACTTAGGCTCTCTCCAATTGTAAAACGTCCCCTCAATGTGACTTAAGCTCCCCCTAAGTTTGAGACCGATACTTCTTAAAAGGTGTTATCTTCCTCGACTTAATTCATGCTCGTTCCATGGTTTTATTAATTTATTTCTCAATTTTTCTAGGTCTTCAACACTAAGAAGGTAGAATGGACCATAAAAATATATTCAGGGCTAAAACCTATACAAACAGAACTCCGAAAGCATCAACCAAGAAAAAAAGAAAAAATTACTACTCTGCCCCTTAGGCGAGCACAGCAACCCTATGCTCGATGTAGTTCGATGCATTTTCTTGAATGCAACCTCAAGTTTGAGCATCGTTGCTCCAAACTTGATGTAAATGATGGTGTGTACACGTGGACAAATTTTTAAGGAGAGGCGCTGAAGTGCCTCTCAATGCTCACCTCTACGCTTCGACAAGGTACTTTAGCACCACGGTGTCTATGCAATACTTATAAAAATAAGCACAATTTTCTAGGGCATTTCTCAGCTCGATTTTCCAGCCTCTATAGTGTTTTTCTATTTTTCTCCAAACTTCACTTCCCTTTTTCAATATCCCTCTATTTCTCACTCAGTTATTTCATCATATTGTATTGAGGACGAGAAGAATATGAGTGGCTAAGATATTTTCTTAACTTGGGGATAAGATTTTAGGTTAGATTTTTCTTTGAGGGCTTGTTTGTATGTTTTTTATTTTCTGTTGTAAAATCTTTTGAATTTCAATTTTATCTTCATGGAACCATCTAACAAAATTTGACACATTTTGCTAGATGATTCTTGTTTGCCTTGTTCGTTTAGTCTTTGCTTTTAACAATGATCATAGAAGCATGATTAGGGATCGAATCTACGAATGTAGGCTTAATCCTTTGATTCTATAATCATAATCTAATGTAAATTCAAAAGGAAATCACATGCTAGAATTAAGCTATCTAATCTAACATACGTCATGACAATCTCCCACGATACTTAATGTAAGTTCTTACCTAGAACACTTCCATTCCAAATAATCTTGAAGAGTGTAGTTTAATTAAGATTTTCTCTTAATTAATGTTTAGGGACATTTATTGATAAGGTAAATGGTCATGAGTTTACTAAAGAATTTCCTAATCTTTAGTGTCCTATGACTAGAAACTAACCAAATTTGTTCCTATCCCCCAGTTGTATTTCTCTAAATAAATTTCATAAAAGCAATTGAACCCATTTTATTCCTTACAATTTATTCACGTGTATTTTATATTCTTGCTTGACTATCAAATAAACCCCTCCTCCCATTGTTACCAACAAATTTAATAGTAGACCTAAGAAAGGACAAGATTCCCTGTGGAGACAACCCTTTTCCATTTTCCTACAAGCTCATGATAGTGGTTCAAAATTTATTTGTTTTGGGTCCCGAAAGGCCTAGAAAAAATTACAATGGATTGAGAATCTAAACAACTTTCTTAGTCAATTATTGAATTCCTTTGAAAACTTTTTTTTTTAAAAAAAAAAAGAATAATTGCATATGATTTAATTCTTGTGGCATATGATTTGATCTTCTAGAAGTCCCTGGCTTCAATTTTTTTGCAGATATAAACAAGGAAGAGAGAAGAATCTATGAAGAAAGAAGAAGATAAAGAGTTGAGGAGATTGAACAAGTTGAGTTGGATCAAGAGGAAAACCAAGAGCATCAAGAGGACAAACAAGAGAAAGTAAAGGATCCAGAAGCCGAGATGGAGCAAGCTCCAGAAAGAATCATAAGGCAGAGCTTGATATGACATAATAGCCATTGTGTATAGTCTATCTTGGGACTTTCATGCCATTTGAGCTAAAACTCGGGCTTATCCACCTTGAGCCCCATGTTCGTGCTTGAATCGATGTCGTTAATTTGACTCTTACTAAAACAAAAATATTTATAAATCACCGAAACCTACATCTTATACTAACAAGTAGCATAAGCGGCAAGCACGAGGTCGATCCACAAGGAAGGCTTGTTCCATCTTTTCTTAATCTAAGTTCAACTATGAAAGTAATAAAAATGGGGTTCTGATAAAGCAAGAAACATACTTGAAAATCAAGGTATAAAAGATAATTGCAAAAAAATGTTGTTCAATCTTATTCCTAGTTCAAGTTAGACATTCAATGCAATCTCTATAATCGATTTCTACATATTAGTCATGCAAATGAATTATGCACACAACTACTCGACTCGACTAAGCTAACCTCTACAAAGGTGGATAGCTAGCGAAATCTAATCAAGAAAGCGTTCTAACTATTGGTTAAAATTGGAAAGGCATAACTCTAATCAACCTATATGCCTCTAGTTCTATTGGGTTCAATAGCGTCCATATAGAATAGAAAACATATGCATTAAGTTCAAGAATTCAATTGTGTCGATTGATTGTCAAGATAGCCATATTCAATTAATCAAATTTTTCCTTGAATCTAGCAATTTATATATTCTAGAAATAGCCATCAATACAAAATTAACCATTACCAATTAGTAGACCCTAGTTAGACATTATTATCCATGAATACATCCTAGCAACATATCCAATCAAGATTGTAGTAAAACTAAGAATCTTTGCTTAACATGCTTAATAGACAAAAATTCCTAAACATGTAAGACTCGAGCTCCCCTCAAGTCGTAAGACACCTTCTCACTTAAACTGTATCTTTTCTTCTTAGAACAAAGTCCCCTTTGCTCGAGTAGCTTAGGCTTCCCATAAGGTTGGGAATCCCCTCCCAAATGAATCACAATACTTATGCAATGAGTAACTTGTATTACATCTCTGAAAAATGCAGCTCTCTCTTCTTCCCAGAACTGTAATTCCAATTGCAATCGAATACATACAACAATAGAATATAATATTGCTCCCAACAAAATTGACCACCCCTAGACAAAGGACTAAAATGCCCTTTAAATATGCACAACGAATATAGGAAGGAGCAAAACTTCTAAAACAGTCGCACACAGAAAAGAAAAAAGATCAACAAAAAATATTGCTGAAAGGAAATTCATAAAAAGAAAGTATTTTTACAGAATCAACATTTCCCAAAAAAAAAAAAAAAAAAAAAAAAACCCTTTGTCAGAAACTACTAATGCAAATACATCTCAAATAAAAACTATGACACTTAAACAAATATTGCTAACACATAATCTTTAACAATTTGAATGATTAATCAAAGAACTAATTCATAGATAAGGCGGGTTCTGGCTAGGCTGGGGTATCTACGTTGATGGAAACGTCGCACTCCTATCTGGAAACCTACCTGGAAAGGTGAATTATATAGGTTTGTTACATAGATGCAAGTTTGATCGAAGTCTATTAAAGTGTTTAATTAGACTTCAATCAAAATTTTTTAATCATCAAAGACAAGTGTTATTTTTTAGCAAATTAAACAAACACTTAGATAAAATCAATAGTTAACCCTAGGTAAATCACTCAGTGGAAGGAAATGGGGTATATGATACTTCATTTTATCTTCTATACGTTTCTCCCTGTAAATTCGCACTATGATATCTACACTCGACCTCAAGGTACCATGGGTATCCTCCTACGGATGGCATTTAAGTAGGTCAATAACAAGGTGAATGGAGAGAGTGTTTATAGTAAGTGGGAGTGGGGCATATGACAGCACATCCCTCAGTCTCTCTCATTAGGTTAAATAAAGTTTCATGCATCGCCTCATGGCATCGTGGGTGTCCCCTTAAAGAATGGCATGTAGGATTGTATCAACAGTAGCTGAAGCACAATGATCGTCTAAGCATTCAAATTCACTAATTTTGGCATAATATAAAGCATGCTTCTGCAGGAAAAATGGGCTTCAAGACATACCTCTTGTAGAACTTCTTCAAAGCTTCTTCTCCAGCTGCAATCTTCTTTATATCTTGTTGTAGACCACCTCAAGATCTTCCCCACTATTCTCTTGGTGCTTTAGATTGAGTTATGGGACTCAAAACAAGCTTGAATCAAGAGATGAAGGAGAAAAGCTCACTACTGCAATCTTGTTGAAGAACCTTTTTTCAAACCAGTTTTTCTCTCAAAACTCTTTTGATTGCATGCCCGATTTTCTCCAATCTCTTCATTATATTGTATATCAACATGCAAAGAGAAGAGCTGCATGAGTTGCAGCTCATGCTTGGGGAAGACAAGGAAAATAATGCTTCATGTGTGAGTTAATTAGGTGATGGATAATGGGATAATCCATTATTCCATTTTGTGTTTTTGTTTTCCAATTTTTCCAATTTTATCTAAAAATCAAAATTTGATTTTATAAATCTATTTTGATTTTAAAAATGAAAGTTTAATTAATTTCATAAATTAGTTATTAAATAAAACTTAACTAATTTAATATCAAATATTAAATTAATTTTAACACATATCCATCTTTATATATTTAAATCATATTTAAATATATAAATTCTCCTATTTCGTTTAATTTTAAAATTAAACATATAATTGTATCTCATATAATTACTAATTCCCTTAGTTCTAATTTGAACATTTTAAATTAACTTATCACACTATTCTAGAGCTAGTCCGTTACGAGCTAGTAGGGGGACCTCTCGGACCTACAGATCATGGGTTCCAACGATCCGAGATTAATTAGCTAAACTCATTAGACCAAATTAAACCTCATTCGTTAACTAATGGGTCATTCTACTAAAGCCCATAGTTGCACTCCCCTCACTGTAGATATATTATGCCCACATGATTTAACAATAATCAGCAAGTCGACCCTTCACAGATTGTTCGTAATAACGGCTGGGTCAAATATCTGTTTTACCCCCGAGATTACGTCTTATTCCTCAAGTCCCTACTGATCCTCTAATGAACAATTGGTTTGTGATCTAGTCACCAAATCAAACTCTCTCAGCCCAATGAGAGGGTGGGGCCCTTTGTTCAAGACATGTATTCAATACTTGAGAGAATAACCTTTCTCCTATCTCTAAATCGGGTAGGCATGAACTCCAT
This sequence comes from Benincasa hispida, assembly GCF_009727055.1. Lineage (NCBI taxonomy): Eukaryota > Viridiplantae > Streptophyta > Magnoliopsida > Cucurbitales > Cucurbitaceae > Benincasa > Benincasa hispida. Next base: position 24,721,610 of record NC_052353.1, on the reverse strand, counting down.
CTTGCACCCTATGTCCCCAGTTATCTATCCGGTCTTACCCCTGAAATGGGAGTCTTATTGAGCCGGCGCTGTTGAGCCAACCCTCAAAACTATGCAAATCTAAGAGCAATCCCGAATAAACAGGAGTTCATAGTTAGCTTAGGATTAAGATCAAGTTACCTAGGTCATCTAGGTAAAATAGTCAGTCTTGAACAGTATATAGCGTTATAAAGTAAGAGTGACTTATTTCTTGGTCCTGATCTTATGCATACTCATTGCATAGGATGCCCCTACTCCTCAGGTCATAACATGTACGAATTAGGATCACATCGTATGTAGCACTTTACAACTCTTTATAACAACTACAGAGTAGGTTGCATCCAATGGTGTTACTAGAATAAGGTACCCAACCTCATTCATGTACCATAGATCATTTTGACTATTTACTCGAACCTGATTCACTCTTATGTCTCCACATAAAGTTCAAGTACTCATACAATAGCCATGGGTCTTAGTTTATTGGATTTATACTTTCATACAATTTATGAGATCAATAACAAGTATATTGATAATAGAAAATGTTTATCATTTTACAAACTGCGAGTTTTAGGACATAAAACCCAACATGGCAGTATTGCATGACGCTTTATTCAATCTCCAGAAATGGATAGGGTTGCTTTAGTTTCATATCCAAATCAGTTTTTTCCTATGGTTGGCTCATTGGGGCGGAACTCTAGAACCTAAAATGAGGGGTTACACTAACAAGAATTGTTAAGGATGTTAACAAATTCTAAACCGAACAATGGTGAGTGTTAGTTGTAGTGACAAGGTATTGTTTCTGTCTAATGGTTGAGAATGTCTCATTTTAGTGAAGCGGCACTTGATCACCCTATGGTGACTTTTGTCTTTCCTCACTCAAACATCATTGCAAAATAGATGTAACTTAGGGTACACTAGACTATTTTGCTAAAAATGTGATTGGTTTTCTTGAGTGGTTTAATGTAAGTAGACTAAATGTAAATAGTTTGTTCTTTTTTCAGCAATTACTTGAATATGGCTACCGCTACTTTAAATTTACTCGTCGCAAATGAAAAGAATTATACTAGTTAGAAAAATACAATGAACACCATACTGAACATCGATGATCTTCGTTTTGTCCTGATGAAAGATTTTCCTCCCATTCCAGCTCTCAATGCTCTTTAAAACGTTTGGGAAGCTTACGAGCATTGAACAAGGGCAAATGACAAAGCCTAGGCGTATATCTTGGCTAGTCTTAATGAAGTATTGGCCGAGAAGCATGAGCCCATGCTCACAACTCATGAGATCATGGAGTCCTTGGGGGGAATGTTCGAACAACCATCTGCACAACCTAGACATGACGCTCCGAAACACATCTTCAATGGCCATATGCAAGAAATGGCATCTGTTCGAGAACATGTTCTCAACATGATTGTCCACTTCAACGTGGTGGAGATAAATGGGTCGAGCATTGATAAAGCCAATCAGGTTAGGTTCATTTTGGAATCTTTACTTGAAAGTTTTCTTTATTTCTGTAGCAATGCTGTTTTGAACAGGGTTGACTACAACCTAACTACTCTGCTCAATGAGTTATAGAGCTTTCAATCCTTGAGAAAAGTAAAGAACAGAAGAGTGAAGCAAATGTTGCTTCATTTTCTAAAAAGTTTCATAGAGGTTCGACCTCTAGAACTAAGTCTGTACCTTCTTCCTTCGACACCAAAAAGTGGAAGAAACAAAAGGGTGGAAGGGAATCTGTTTCCATTGCAACCAAGATAGTGATTTGAAGAGAAACTGCCTCAAATACTTGACAGAAAAGAAGAAGGCCAAGCAAGGTAAATATGATTTACTTGTATTGGAAACCTGCTTAGTGGAGAATAATGATTCTGCCTGGATTATAGACTCTGGGGCCACTAATCATGTTCGTTCTTCATTTCAAGGGATTAGTTCCTAGAGGCAACTAAATGCTGGTGAGATGACGATGTGGGTTGGAACTGGACACGCGGTTTTGGCTGTGGCAGAAAAATATCTCCGGTTGACTTTATAGAATAAATTTCTTATCTTATAAAATGTTTATATGTTCTTGATTTAAAAATGAATCTCGTATCTATAAAGTGTTTATTTGAACGTTCATATAATATCAACTTTCTTTTTAATAAAGTGTTTATTTCTAAGAATGATGTTGATATTTGTTCTGCAAAACTGGAAAATAATCTTTATGTGCTAAGATCGTTAGCAACTAACACCCTCTATAACACAAAAATGTTTAAGACTGCAGTAACTTAACATAAAAGACTTAAAATTTCTCTTAAAAAAAATGCGCAACTTTGGTACCTAAGACTAGGACACATCAATCTCAATAGGATTGAGAGGTTAGTGAAGAATGGACTTTTAAGCGAGTTAGAAGAAAATTCTTTACATGTGTGTGAGCCATGCCTTGAAGGCAAGATGACTAAGAGACCTTTTACTGGAAAGGGTCACAGGGTCAAAGAACCTTTAGAGCTACTACATTCAGACTTCTGTGGTCCAATGAATGTAAAAGCCAGGGGAGGTTATGAATATTTAATCACCTTTACTGATGATTATTCAAGATATTGGTACATTTATTTAAGGCACAATAAGTCTGAATATTTTGAAAAGTTCAAAAAATTCAAGTTAAAAACAATCCTTTTTCAAAAACTTACAACCCGGGGTGGCGAAGTCACCCTAGTTTTTTTTGGAAGAACAATCAATAGCAAGGCAGTCAGCCTGTGGCTCAAAGAGAGAGACCGCTAGGGTTTTTCCATAGAACTAATGGACAACAGCAAGCTAGCAGCTCTTAAACACCATCCCCATCATCCCTGAAAAACTTGTTGAAGCAATACATCGAAAAAAAATGAAATATTCCTTCAAAACCAAGCTACATCCATCCGCAATTTAGAAATTCAAATGGGACAAATTGTGGGAGAGTTAAAGAACAGACCCCAAGGGACATTGTCTAGCTCAACCGAGCTTCCACACAATCCAGGGAATACAGGGAAAGAACACTGCCAAGCAGTCACCCTAAGGAGTGGAAAGGCGACGATAGAAGTCAGAAAGAAGCCTCATAAGATCGAGTCAAAGGAGTAACCTGCGATTGAATCGAAGAAGCCTCTATCGCAGACTGAATCAAATGAGTCCAAAACTAGGGAACCAGAAGATGCAATCACCTCTAAGCCTCCAAACCATGAAACATTAAAAGTACAGCTACCTCCATTTCCTCAAAGACTGAAAAAGAAACATAACGATGAAGGCCAATATCAGTGCTTCTTAGAAATATTGATACAATTACACATCAATATTCCATTCATAGAAGTGATAAAGCAGATGTCGGAGTATGCGAAATTTTTGAAGGACATTATCTCGAAGAAGAGAAGCATGGGACGAATCGGCAAGATGGCATTGACACAAGAATCCAATATTATAATCCCACCAAAGATGTGCGACCCAGGCAGTTTCACAATACCCTGCTCAATAGGAGGAATCTATATTGGTCAAGCATTATGCAATCTTGGGCCAAGCATAAACTTAATGCTCCTTACAATCTTCAAAAGATTGAATGTATGACAGTTAACACCCACAACGGTGACTCTTCAACTCGCCGATAGATCCTTAGTACACCCTGAAGGGAAATTAAAGGATGTCTTGGTAACAATAGATAAATTCATTCTATCTGCAGACTTCATTATCTTAGATTATGAGGCGGATAAAGATATTCCAATCATATTGGGATGACCATTCTTATCCACTGGTCGTGCTCAAATAGATGGGCACAAAGGACAAATCACAATGAGCATCAACGGAAAGAAGCTCAGATTCAATATTATCAAGGCAATGAAGCTCCTAAATGAGGAAGGCTTATCAAATTTCAATGATGAACACACTTGTGCTAAAAATTGGGAGTCCGAGGAAGAGAATGAAGAAAGAGAGGATGCGACAAAATCCATAGAGACTTACCATGTGATAACAGAGATATTGAAGAATGAGGAAATGTTGAATTTGGATGAAGAAAGAAAAGCACAGAAGCCGTCTTTAGAGCAACCACCTACACTAGAACTAAAAAGTCTACCAACCCACTTGAAGTACATATTTCTCGGCCGAATGAAACCTTACCAGTCATCATATTCTCTGTGTTACCTGAAGAAAAAAAACCCGCACTGCTCAGTGTTCTAAAGAAATATATTAGAGCAATCGGATGGACGCTCGCAGACATCAGAGGTATTAGCCCGACGTATTGCATGCATCGAATCCGACTTGAAAAAAATTAGAAGGGATCGATAGAACCTTAGCGTAGACTGAACCCTGCGATGAAGGAGGTTGTCAAAAAAGAAATCATCAAATGGTTAGATGCTGGCATTATCTACCCTATCACAGATAGCACGTGGGTCAGTCCCGTGCAGTGTGTTCCCGAAAAGGGTGAGATGACAGTAGCTCCTAACGCAAACAAGAAATTGATCCCCATGAGGACCATCACGGGTTGGCAGATTTGTATGAACTATAAGAAACTCAATGCGGCGATAAAGAAAGACCATTTCCCCTTGCCTTTCATTGATCAAATGCTCGACCGATTAACGGGGAATGATTATTTCTGCTTCCTTGATGGGTATGCAGGCTATAACTAAATTATGATCGCACCAGAGGATCAAGAAAAGACCACGTTCACATGCTCATATGGAACATTCACCTTTCGTTGGATGCCTTTTGGATTATGCAATGCTCCCAGTACGTTTTAAAGGTGTATGATAGCGATCTTCTCCAAGTACCTTGAAGACTAAGGTTAAATCTTTATGGATGGTTTCTCAGTCTATGGGCAAACATATGAAATCCGTCTGCAAAACTTGGAGAGAATACTGAAAAGATGTGAAGAAACTAATCTGGTGTTGAACTAGAAAAAGTGCCATTTTATGGTCAAAGAAGGAATTGTGCTTGGGCACAATGTTTCAAGGAATGGGTTAGAGGTAGACAAAGAAAAATCGCTCGACTTTTGAATGCATTGTGGGAAGCTGATATACCCTTTAATTGTGATTTACACTGCCTCAGCGCATTCAAAACACTTAAGGACGCTTTAACTATAGTGCTAATTCTAATCGCACCTGATTGAGCAAAGCAATTCGAACTGATGTGCGATGTCAGTGGATATGCGATGGGGGCAGTCTTGGCACAAAAAGTAAAGACAATGTTACACCCCATCACATATGCTAGTAGAACATTAAACTCCACGCAGGCGAATTACACCACCACCGAGAAGGAACTTTTAGCGGTAATTTTTGCGATTGAAAAATTCAGACCTTACTTGTTGGGATCAAAAGTTATAGTCCATACAAACCCTGTCTCTTATACACATCTAGATGTGTATAAGAGACAGACCCTATGGAGGGCATTTCGGTGGACAACGCACAACAGCAAAAGCTTTGCAATGTGGGTATTATTGGCCCACTCTGTTTAAGGACGCACGAGATACTCCATGAAATGCGATAAGTGCCAATGCACTGGAAGGATTTCAAAAAAAATGTGATACCAATGCATATTGGAGGTAGAGCCATTCGACGTCTGGGGAATAGATTTCATGGGACCATTTCCATCGTCAAATGGTCAAAAATACATTCTATTGGTTGTTGACTATGTTTCCAGATGGATTGAACCTATTTCATGCATTGCAAACGATGCGGCAACAGTGTCTAAGTTCTTGTACAAAAATATCTTCACTCGTTTTGGCACCCCACGTGCCATAATAAGTGAGGAAGGGACCCACTTTGTGAATTGCATTGTTAGTAAACTATTGATCAAATATAATGTCCACCATAAGATCGCCACAGCATATCACCCCCAGACAAATGGACAAGCAGAGGTTTCTAACAGAGAAATCAAGTCAATCTTAGAGAAGGTGATGAACCCATCGCAGAAGGATTGGGCCATTAAACTGAATGATGCTTTGTGGGCATATCGAACTACTTATAAGACACCCATAGGCATGTCACCCTATGCGTTGGTATTTAAAAAGGCTTGTCATCTGCCGTTGGAACTGGAATATAATGCGATGTGGGTAGTTAAGAAACTTAACTTTGATCTTAAGACTACAGGAGAAGAGAGAAAACTTCAGCTACTAGAGCTAAAATAGTGGAGATCACAGGCATATGAGAATTCCAAAATTTACAAAGAACGCACCAAGCGATGGCATGAAAGCATCTTTGCGAGAAAAACCTCAAGGCAGGTCAAAGGGTATTACTCTTCAACTCTAGGTTGCGTCTCTTTCCTGGAAAACCAAAGTTGTGCTGGTCCGGGCCTTTCATAACAAGGAAATATTCCCGCATGGAGCCGTGGAATTGACCAACGCATTTAAAGTGAATGGACAAAGAGTAAAGATGTATCATGGAGGAGATTTCCAACGCGAGAAAACCTCCATTGACTTGGGTAAGCCAGAATAAAGAAGAAACACTCAGTCCCTACGATGATAAGTGGCATACATTCATCAGGGACGAAGTATATCCTTTTGAGTATCCTTTTTGTTTTTCTTTCAAGAATCTATTTTACTTTCTGCATATTTACTGCTCTTTATGATTGTCAACTCTTTTCCTTCTATCTTTCTATCTTTTTTTATTTCATCATTTTAATCGCAATAAATGAATGCGACAAAGTAATGCGATGGGCTTAAAACACACGATCGGTTGAGCTTCAATTCAAAGAAAAAAAAATCAGCCCATCACAATTACAATATCAGCTCATCATACGAAAGGATGCGATCAAAATGATGTGGGCGAAAAAAATTAAATTTGGGGGTTGTGTCCTTCTTGCCTCATCCTATTTCAATTTTTGTACTTCTGACTTTCAATTTAATATTGCTGAATTCTACTATCGCATTCTCTCTCGTTTGGCTTAATTATGAATTTTTTATTACTTAATTTGGTCATTGCATTCATCCATTGCCCATTATGACTTCAATGATGAAATATATGCTTCTTTTCTTATCACATAAACTAGCGTCAGATTAATTTCAGGACAATCGATTCACAAAAAAATTCTTAAATTTTGTGGTCTACCAACTTTACTTCAAAACTATTTTTACAAAATTTTCTGAGTCCATTGCATGAATTATTTCGTCTTCAGCAATGAGGACATTGCTACTTGTAGAGATTTTGAAAAAAAAAATCATAACGTTGAGATCAGATCCCGCTCATAGTTGGATGTCTGCATGACACCCGTGAGGNCTCGTTATTTTCAAAACTTCATTTAATTTTTTAAAAAAATTAACATTAAGATTGGATCCTGCTCGTAGTTGGATGTCTGCATGACACTCATGGGGGCAAGCCAAAACGAAGTTGGGAATCATGATCAACGTAGAAGCTAAGTGATCGCAACTCCACTACCAAATAAAGAGATGGGCATGAGTTTTGATTGAAAAGAGCACCTCGCTCATAGTTGGATGTCTGCATAACATCCATGGGGGCAAGCCAAAACGAAGGTTGGGCACTCGAATCAGCGCAATAACAAAACGAATATCTGAATCATGCGAAGGCCAAAACTACTTGAACACCCTAGTTTGATGAAATTTGAAATAAATCATGTGATGTCCTGAGAAATGAATAAAGACTTTTTTTTTTAAGAGTAAGCTCACGGTCCTTAAAGGTTAGAAATATTTTAGGAAGAGATTAGCATAGAAATTAATAAGGCATTGGTTCAGCGATTTGAATAAGGCACCATGAGAAGCCTAGGTAGGGTGAAGGCAATTGAAATTTTGAGAAATCCTTAGTTTATGCTTGAGGGCAAGCATTGTTTTAAATTTGGGGGTGTGATAACTGGTAGAAATACAAGTTATTAAAGCTCAAATTATTAAAACAATGGGAGTAAAATAGGCAATATTACGATTGAATGTGCCAAACTAAAAGAAAATTGTGATCACTAACGCTCATAGCATAAAAATAGTTAAATTGCATTATTCTTTGCATGTACAATGCGATGGCACGCTTGAGTTTGCGATCCAAGGGCACAATGCGTTGGCGCGTTTGAGTTTTCGATCAAAGGGTACCTCAAAGATGATCGTGTAAAGACCTTGCATAAAGGTGACAACATAATATAATGAAACATGATGGGACGTAAAGCTGATAACGGTCAATTCAGAAATATAGTTGACGGCCGTTGAAGACCATACCGTTGCAAATACATTGAACTTCCGGTGACTATCAGACAGCGCAACAGGGTATGGAAATTATTGTTTCCCATCCACGCAATCATTAGTGAGAAGAACTGTTTTGTCTAGAAGTCTATAAATACCCAATGCTACCAAACCAGAAGGAGAGAGCGTGCGAGGAGGCAAGGCGAAGTCGAGGAAAGGGAATTCTTGAGAGGAAATTAATTTTTGGAGAGGTCAAGAGACTATCGGAAACAGCACGAAGTAAAGACACTCAACCCTTATGAGAGCAAGATTCTACGATTCGGAAAAGAGTTGAAGTGATAAAAGTAGTGTAAAAAGTTAGAAGAAGCAAGACATTTCTTACCTGGCTTGATTCTTCTTACACCATTTATTGTTTTGTACTCAACACTTTGTTTGCAAAAATGGAAACTTCTTTTTAATTTATGATTGGTCTCTCCCCACTATGCATGAATGAATAAAGTTGTGAATGGGTTGAGAAGTACATAGCTGGCATGACTTAAGCTATGCACTTTATGCGATCATCTTGTCTTATGTATGCTTCATTCATCATTTGGAGTACTTGAGAGAGTCAGATTAGATTGCATAAGCAAGAGTAAAAACTTAGAAATAAGTTCTATCTGCTACATTCCATACACATTGCATGCATCCTAGAAATAGGAAATGTGGCATTATGCATTGAGAAATGTAGTGCTTAATATTTGTGTAAAGCATGATTGCATGACTTGTACAAAATCTTAAGAAATGCTACCTAAATCTCTTCTCAACCCCTTCATCGCATACTTGTTACAACACCACCTTTCATCGCTCCACATTTAGTTCCATCACATTAGAAAATCTAAGTTAAATCACCATCGTAATAGGATTAGAAAGTCCGTCGCATATTTATTTAGTAATCCCTACGTTCGACCCTAGACTTACCATGACCCTAAGAAGGCTTATACTTGGGCTTTGTTAGGAAAACTTGCATGATCATCGCATCCATACATCCTTACATCACATGATAAATCAACGCATCAACGGGATACACAGACTCTGACTTTCATATTAATAAGGATTCTAGGAAATCAACATCAGGATCAGTGTTCACTCTTAACAGAGTGGGAGTAGTATGAAGAAGCACCAAGCAAGGGTGCATTGCTGACTCCACTATGAAGGCTGAGTATGTAGTGGCTTGTGAAGCTGCTAAGGAAGTTGTTTGGCTCAAGAAATTCTTGATTTTCTGGAAGTTGTTCCATACATGTCAAAACCCATCACACTTTATTGTGATAATAGTGGTATTGTAGCTAATTTTCGAGAGCCTAGGAGTCACAAGCGAGGGAAGCATATAGAGAGGAAGTATGATCTCATCCAAGAAATTGTGCATCGAGGGGACATGATTATCATGCAGATAGCTTCGGAGCACAACGTTGCTTATCCATTTACAAAGGCCCTCGCGACTAAGGTGTTTGAGGGTTACCTGCAGAATATGGGTCTATTGGACAGGCGACGTCTAGACTAGGACAAGTGGGAGATTTGTGTTGGGCGCATGTTATGCCCTAGTTGATTATTTATGTACATTGTATTTTGACTATTTTTTACACCCCACTAGCTTTAGGAGATTTTTGGGGTTGATGCCCTAAATCTCGTAGTGTTCTATAGGTTATAAATGTATTGAACAAACTCATTGTCTATTTTATTAAAATAAATGATATTTTGTTCATATTTTAGTTGCATTAACCACAAACCAATAAACTGACATCCAAGGTTATCATTATAACATAACATGTATGTGGAGACATACAGATGGGTCATGTTTAAGTGATAACCTAAATGGTCTGTAGTAAATGGATAAGGTTGGATACTTTATCCTTGTGACACTATGAATATGGCCCGCTTTGTAGGTATTACAAACGTTGTAAACTGCAACAAATGATCTGATCCTTATTATTCATGTATTTGACATGCGAGCGGGGATATTCTATACAAAGGAATTTGTATAAGACCGAACCACGAAATGTTTAGTCTCATTATATAACAACGTTCATAATGGAGACTTACATTTCACTAGGATGACCATAGGTAACATGACCTGAATCCTGGGTGAGTTGTGAACTCCTGCCTATGAGGGTGGTCCTTTGATTTGTATAGGTGAGAGTGGCTAGATCGCTGACTCAACAAGCTTACCATTTTATGGATTCGTCTAATTGGGGAGCTAGGAACACAGCTACACAAGAAGAAATTCACTCCTTCCCCGGGGTCGGGGTAAATAGATAAATTGCTCCCTTAAAGGCTGATTTTAGGGCTTGAATAATGTGGCGCCACACCCTCTCCTAGCCCAAGAGTAGTTTAGTCATAGTTAGACTATGATCTATTGTTCATTAGAGAGATCAGTGGTACTTAAGGAGTTAGATATAACTATAGGGGGAAAATGGTAATTTTGGCCTAGGTGTATGATAACGGGTAAAATACACGTTATTATAGCTCAAATAAGTAAAATAATGAGAGAATGCGACGATAAAAATAAGCAATATCATGTCCAAAAGCGTAAAACTGAAGAAATTTACTTATTTTGTGCAGGAAAAATATGTTGGCGCAAGGGAAATTGCGATCCAAAGGAAATAAGTGTCAGCACGCTGAAAGATTGCGATCGCAAGCCATGCGATCGTATGCGATCGTAAGAAGTTGCTAAAAAAGGTGGTCGCATAAAGACTGTGCATCAAGGTGACAGCACAATAAATCATGATGGGACGGAAAGCTGATGATGGTCGAATCCGAATTTAGTTGCAAGCCGTTAAAGCCACACTGTAGCAAGTACACTTAACTTTCGATGACTATTAATCAACGCATCAGAGCAGGAGATTTAATGACCGCCCATCATTGCAATCATTGGAGAGAAAGGCTGTTTCATCGTGAGCTCTATAAATACCGAAGGCCACCATTGTATAAAAAAGGAAAGAATAAGTTAGAGAGCCGTTAGTCTGTTCACGTACATACTCATACCTAGATTTAGAGGACAGAGACGAGCTCAGAGATGAAGAAGCCGAGAGATAATTCCCCAACAGGTCGAGAGACTGCCAAAAACCACTACAAAGGGACAGAGGGCCAACACTTGGGAGAGTAAGAATATTCATCTGAATAGAGTCGGAGTGAAAAAGACAGTGTAAAAGGCCACAGGAAGCAAGACATTGCTTACCGGGCTTCTTATCTCTAAATTCCATTTGTTATTTTGTATTCAGCACTTTACTTATAGAAAATGGAAATATCATTTCAATCTATGTTCAAACTCTCCACACTTCGCATGTGTAGCTAAATTTCTTAATGGGTTGAGAAGTACTTAGCTAGCCTGACCTAAGATTTACATTTTATGCGATCATCTTGTCTTATGTATGCGTCAATCACCCTTTAGTGATACTTGAGAGAGTAGTCTAAAGATAGAATCTAGACTTGAGAGAGCCAGATTAGAATCTAGGCTTGAGAGAGTTAGGTTAGAACCGCATAAGCAAGAAATAGAAACTTAGACATAAGTTCTATTGCTACTTATATATTGCATGTACCCTAGAAATAGGATATGATTGTATTCGGTCACCTTGTTTTATGTGTGCAACATTCATCATCGCATAGGCAAGAATAGAGGCTTAGACATAAGTCCTATCAACTTTTTCATATACATCGCATGTGTTCTAGAAATAGGAATTATGGAATTTGCATTGAGAGATGACGTGTTGTTGTGTGTGTGTAGCATGATCGCATAACTTGTATATAATTTTAGGAAGTGTTAGCTAAACCCCATCTCAACCCATTCATCGCATACTCATTGTAACTCTTGATTTCATCAACTCTCCGTTCAAACTCTGTCACATAGGAAATATTCTTAATCAAAACACCATTCAACTTATTCGTTTTCACCACTGCAAGAGAATCGAAGCAACAGTCGCATATTTACTCAGTAGTCTCTGTGTTCGACCCTGGACTTATCGGGAAATCTAGTGAGGCTTATACTTGGATCTTATTAGGAAAACTTGCATTGCATAACACATACGACCGTAAACTCACACCATAATCGCATCACAATTCAGAACGCATCATTGTACTCACGAACAATTTGTGAAGGGTTATTGTACTGTTGATAGGTTATATCCAATGGACACATAAATATATCTATAGTGTGAAGAGTGCAACTGTCAGTCGTTAGTGGAGTGTCTGATAGTTAAACGATGGTGAATAATTTAATTAAAGAGTTTGATTAATTATTCATATATCGTTGGAGCTTCAAGCTACGGTACATGAGGTCCCCTTGATAGCTCAATAGGATTAAATGAGAATCAGTTTTTGGGTTAATTTGAATTGTTCAAATTAATTGAGGGATTTAATTATATATGATATAATTAAGTTATTTTAATTATATGTGATATAATTATAATGTTCTTGATACATTATAGCTTTAGGGAGAGGAAATAAATATTTGAATATGATTTGAAATGAATTGGATTCATAATTATGTGATTTATATTAAATGCCATATAAGAGAGAAAAGAAACTACAGGTTATATTGTATATGATATAATATTAAAATTATAGATTATATGTTATATTTTATATAACATTTAATTTAATATATATATCATATGATAAGTTAGTTATCATGTATATATACGTGTATGTATGTGTATATATATATTAAATATTAATTTTAAAATGAGGGAGGGAATTACAACCCCCTCCCCCTCTTTTCTCTCCACCCACGTAAGTGAGTGGTTGCTGTATTTTTGGCTTTAGAAAGAGATGAGAAAGTCTCCTTATTTGATAGACACACACTATGTGAAAGACAGAAATAGTTATGTAAGTTTTGAGTTGTTGAAAAACATTCTCAACTCTTCTTCCTCTCTACTCATTCTGAATTTCTTCTTTCCAAAATAGCCAGAGCCCACAACTCATGGGTTCTCTGTTTGAGAATACCGAGGAAACCATTGTGGTTGTGTTCGTATTCTATTCGAGGGATTCTTGAAGATAGTCTTCAAAGGTATGGTTTTCTGAAACCGTAAGTTTTTCTTTTGTTAAAGCATGTTGTAATTTTGTAAATGCATATCTTGTTCTTTATTTTAAAAATTTGCATTCAATGAAAAATGGGATTTGGGATGATCTTACTTCTGCTCAAGGATCCCTTCTATTTGGGATCCTTCAGCTCTTTATAAGATTATTAGGGAGAAGAAATTACCACCTTTAAAGAGTCTTTCTTCAAGTCTTCTCTTTGTCGTGAAAGAACTTATTGCTCGTACTTTTAACTATGTCTTGAACTCTTTTTCCCACAATCAAAACACCACCACTGGATCTTCTCTACTATTCTTTAGGATAAGGAATGGATGGTAGGATTTTTTTTTTTACAAAGAGATCAAGGGAAAATTTTCGTGTTTTTGGCAGAGGTTCCATCTCTGTAAAATTTGAGAGAACTTTTTAAGAGAGAGTTTGAGAGAGATACATTCTGTGTTTTTTTTTTCAATTTTCTTACTATCTCTCACCTTTCCAGAGGATATACACTAAACACAGTGGAGGAGTGGTAACTCCCCTCAAGCTCTCATAACTCCACTATAACTATAGGGGAGTTATTTGATTTTTAATTTTAATTAAAACAATTTTAATTGAAATGAAAAGAAATAAGTAATTAATTATTTTACTAAATATCATATTTAATTTAGATATATATTTAAATCAAATTTAAGCATAATCTTCTCTCTCATATCCTATGGTTTTAATATTAATCTTATTCACATTAATTTTAACCTATATAGTTTGAATATTAATCTAATTCATATTAGTTTAATATTTGAATCTTATTCAAATATTAATACTCTCATATATACAATTTAAAATTGAATCTCATCCAAAATGAACTTCATCTTATAATATATCTATATGCATCGTATTAAATGTATCATATACAGTTAATATTAATTCCCTTAATTAATTTAAACTTTTCAAATTATCTGGGTCAGATTATCATTTTACTCCTGTAGTTATCTTTGATCCTTAAGTATCACTGATTCTATAATGAATAATCTATTTATGGTCCCACCATAAACAAAATTCCTCTCTAGTCAATGAGAGGGTAAGGTCTCATTATCCAAGTCTTGGAGGTCAGCACTTAAAGGAATTGAAGAAACTTGTAAAGACCCTGAGCAGAAATATGGATCATCCCGATTTTCAATATTTCGCAGAATGCAAAATTACATACGAAAAATTATGCAATCACACAAATTTAATATTTACAAATGTCATCAAGAAGGGAAAAGAGAATTAGGGTTTGAGAAACCCCTTACCTTTAAAGATCCAATATGATTTCTATATAAATGCTTGATGATCAGGGTTGTGTTGGGGTTGATACCCTAAATCTCGTGGGTCATGTAGTCTGTAATTGTAATATACAAAAGTTCTCTTTATTTAATAAAATATGAGATGTTTTATTCAATATTTAGTAGCATTAACCCACAAACCAATAAATTAACATCCAAGGTTATCATTTGTAGCTTAAATATGTATGTAGAGACATACAGGTGGAACATGTTTAAGTGATAACCTAAATGATCTATAGTAGAAGGATAAAGTTGGGTACCTTATCTTAGTGGCACTACGAATACGACCCGCTTTTTAGATGTTACAATCGTTGTAAAGTGCTACAAACGATCCGATCCTGATCATTCATGTAAAGACATGTGAGCAGGGGTGTTCTACACAAAGAAGTTTGTATAAGACTGGACCACGAATTGACTAGTCTCATTATATAACATCGTTCATAATAGAGACTTACATTTCACCAAGATGAACATAGGTGACATAACTTGAATCCTTAATGAGTTGTGTACTCCTGCCTTTGAAGGCAGTCTTTTGGTTTGTATGGGTGAGAGTGGATAGATTACTGACTTAATAAGTCTACCATTTTGGAGATTTGTTTGATTACAGAGCTAGGAACACAGCTATACAAGACAGAATTCACTCCTTCCTCAATATCGGGGAAAGTACATAAATTGCTCCCTTAAGAGTTGATTCCAGGGCCTGAAAATGTGGTGCCACATGCTCTCTGGCCCGAGAGGGGTTTGATCATAGTTGTACTATGACTTATTGTTCATTAGAGGGATCAGTGGTACTTAAGAAGTTAGATATAACTATAGGGGCAAAACGATAATTTTGGCCTAGTTGTACTTACGAGCAATTTTTGAAACGTTATCGCACTGTTGGCTAGTTATATCCAATGGACACAAAAAAATATATCTGTAGAGGGAAGAGTGCAGTTGTCGGTCTTAGTGGAGTGCCCAGCAGTTGAATAATTTAATTAAAGAAATTTAATTAATTATTCAAGTACCATTGGAGCTTCAAGCTACAGGTTCATGAGGTCCCCTCTCTAGATCAACAGGGATTTATGAGAATCAATTTTGAATTAATTTGAATTGTTCAAATTAATTGAGAAAATTAATTATATGTGATATAATTAATTTAACTTAATTATATATGATATAGTTAATATAATCTATTTCATACATTATAATATAAAGTTTGTTTGAGAGGAAATAAATATTTGAACGTGATTCAAATATTAATTATTTGAATTGGATGCATATATTTAATTTTAATATAAATGGGATTTATATTAAATACCATGCATTAATGAGAGAATGAAAACTATAAGTCATATTGTATTTGATACAATATTAAACTATAGGTTATATGTTATATTTGATATAACATATAGTTTAATATATATTATATGATAAGGTGATTATCATATAAATATATATTAAAGGGTTTATTAAAATAAATTATTTTAATTTATTTTTGAAAATGTTTTGGGGGGAGTTGTAACTCCCTCCCCCTTTTTCTCTCTATTCGTGTGTGTGTGAAAGTGCAGAAAAGTTTTCTTTTTTTCACTCTTCTTAGGTCTTTTGAAGTTTTTTTTTTCTCTCTTCCCAATTATCTTTTCCCTTTTTTATGACATGTTGTAAATATTAAATTTGTGTTATTGCATAAGTTTTCATTATAGAATTTTGCATTATGTGAAATATTGAAATTGGGACGATCAACATTTTCGCTCAGGGCCTTCATAGTTTCCTTCAGGTTATTCTTTTGTTGGAAATAATGGAAGCCTAAAAAATACAAGAGAATGCAGGATTATCTTTGTTGGAATAAAAAGTACTAGGTTGTATTTTGTAAAGAATGTCACTCCACTAGCTCAGTCTTTTGTTGCATAGAAGGTTAGTGGGGATGAAATTGACTTGTGGTATAGGAGACTCTCACATATAAGTGAGAAAGGTATACAAGAGCTTCAAACAAAAGGGCATATAAAGTCAAAAGGTATTGAGAGACTGGATTTCTGTGAACATTATGTTTATGGAAAGTCAAAGAGGAAGAAGTTTGTGAGAGAACTCATTCAACCACTAAAATTCTTAATTACATACTATTGGGTTTTATGCCATAAACCTCGTAGATAATAAATGTAACATTTGATCAATCATTAATAAATCGTTATTGATGTTTATTACAACAAATAGTTATTGTTTATCTTGTATTTATCTTGTATAAATAATCATAATCCAATAAACTAACATCCTAAACTGTTATATGAGTTTTGAACTATATGTGGAGACATACGGGGATTAGTGTTCAAGATATAGCCTAAAGCATTTATAGATATGGATAAGGTTGGGTACCTTATCCTTTTGACACTATGGATATAACCAACTTTGTATTTACTGCAAATGCGATGATCCAACATGTTTGTGTAGGAAGGTATCATATGCAATGAGTTTGCATAAGACCAAACCATGAAATAGTAACCACTAGATGTAACTCCATTGAATAGTTAGGTTTCTATTTCAATAGGATGACCTAGGAAACTTAGTCTTAATCCTGAGTATATTATGAACTCATGTTCATGAGGGATTGTCCTTTGATTTGTATGGGTGAAAATGGCCAATTTTCTTATTCAATATGCCTACCATTTTGGAGACAATACTGACTAGGAAGCTATAAACATAATAGTACAAGATGGATTTCACCCCTTCTCAACTTTAACGTAAGTAGATGAGTATTGCCTTAAATGGTGTCTCCAGGACTTGAACAAAAGACCCTACCCTTTCAATAGCCCGAGAGATTTTTTGTTTGATGGATGGACTGTAAATAGGTTATTCATTAGATGAGCACTGGTACTTAACGATACAGAGGTAAGGGGTAAAACAATAATTTGACCTAGTTGGTATTACGAACACTTGTGAAGGACTAACTTACTGTCATTGCTCTATATCCATGGACACAGAAACATATCTGTAGTGAGAAATTGCAGCAATAGGTCTTTAGTGGAGTGTCTCACAGTTAATATCCCTAACAATTCGAAAAGGTTTGTTCTGCACCTTTTTCTTCTTTAAAAAAAATTCTCTCCTTTTCCTTTTTCTCAATTCAATTGGTTTCCACAAACCAAAAATACCAAAGGTTTCTTATAGGATAGGAAGGTTACTTTCTTAGTGGTGTTCTGAAATCCCAATTGGAGAATTAGAATTTCATTTGGTTCTACAAAGGTAAAGGTTTCCTATCATTTTTATGTGTATTTAATTTTAAGCATGCTTAACCTAGGTTATAATTTTATAGTGGGCTAAAATTTGGTTTTTCTTTGGTCTCTGTATTATTTCTAAATTGCCCAATGTATGGGTATTTCAAAAATCACAAATTAATAATAAGTTTTAGTTTTGTGCTTTCCGCTGCGTTAGATCTTTCATCCCTACACATATACATTCTAATTTATGGAGACCTACAAGGACACCCTCTTAGGGTAGCTCAAGGAATTTAATCTCTTTAATAGATGATTTCTCAAAAAAAAAAAAAAAAAATGTTTGGGTATTCATGCTAAAATCTAAAGACCAAATTTTTTTAAAAAATTTAAATGTTGGAAGTCCATTGTTGAGAATCAATCTAATAAGAGAGTAAAAATTTTTAGGACAGATAATAGATTAGAGTTCTTGGAAAATTCTTTCAACGGTTTTTTGTGTTGAAAATGAGATAGCATGACATAAAATAGTTGCATACACACCATAAAAAAATAGAGTTTTTGAGAGAACGAATAGAACAGTCCTAAAGAGAGTTAGGTGTATAACTTTGGTAGCCAAAGTCTTAGAATCAACATGTTTTACTATCAATAAAAGTCCCTATACAGCTATTGACTTTAAAACACCTGAAGAATTTTGGTCAAGGCACCCTTCTAACCTATCTTTTCGAAAAGCTTTTGGTTGTGTGGGATACATATCAGACAAGGAAAAGTTCAACCAAGGGTAGTGAAATGCATGTTTATCAATTATCTTGAAGGAACTAAGGGTTTCAAACTATAGGATTTCAGAATTAATCTAAGTGTGGTAAGTAGAGATGTGGTTTTTAGAGAATAAGTTCTCCACATGGATTCTAAGAATCCTAGTTCAGCTAAAAATAATGATGAGATACTAACACAAGCTCATTCAGAGATAGAAGTTACTAATCCTCAAGAAGCTTCTACAAATCTTACACAAACTGATCACCCTGATTAGGTTGAGGAAATGGAGAACATGACAGAAGAATCGGCACAAAAAGTTCAAACATAAGACTTATCCAATTATATATTAATAAGAGATAGAAGTAGAAGAGAAGTTAGGTCATCACAGAGATATAGACAAGAAGATTATGTTACGTTTGCTAACCTCTATGATAACCTAAATGATGATGAACCAAACTCGTATGAAGAAGCTATCAATAGTAAGGAAAAAGTAGATGGTGGGTGAAGGCAATGAACAGTGAAATGAACTCTTTAACAAGAATGAAACTTAGACTTCAACTTTGCCTCCTAAATTGAAAGTGGAGTCTTGCAAGTAGATTTTAAGAAGAAGATGGGAAAAGTTTATGAAGGCGGTATTCATTATAAACCTAGACTAGTAGCTAAAGGGTACACTTAAAGAGAAGAGCTAGATTATAATGGCATTTTCTCCCCTGTGGTAAAGCATACTTCTATAATAGTACTCCTAGCTATTGTAGCATGTAGAAACCTAAAGTTGGAATAGTTAGTTGTAACTACAGTTTTTACTTAGAAGAAACTATCTACATGTCTCAACTTGAAGGTTACAAGAAGAAAGGATCAAAGAACCTAGTGTGCCTACTTAAAAAGACCCTATATGGGCTTAAACAGTCTCCAAAAAGCAGGTATAAACGTTTTGATGAGTTTATCTCTAGCCTACAGTTCAAGAGAACCATCTATGATTCTTGTGTTTAAGGGAGTGTGCAAATAAAAAAAGAAGCATATTCTTTGTTGTATGTTGATGATATGCTTTTGGATGGAAATAATATGAAAGATCTAAATGAAATGAAATTGATGAGTAAAGAAGAATTGTTTATCTTTCAATCAGACTATGCATTTAAAGCGCTTAGAAGGTTCAACATGATAAATGCCAAACTAGTATGCACTTCTATAGCTCAGCATTTTAAACTATCGGCTCAAGACTCTCTAAATACTAAAGAATAAAAGAAGGTAATGGAGAAAATTCCCTATTCTAGTGCCACAAGCACTCTTATGTATCTAATGGTGTGTACCAGACCTAATTTTGCTCGCTTTTCCAGTTATATGTGGAGAATCCAGGAAAAACTTATAGGTTTTCCCATAGGAAGCTATCAAGTGGTTGTTCAAATACTTGGTAGGAACCCAAAAGAAAGATCTCCTCTACAATCGTCCTGGTAAAACTAGTCTAAATATAATAGGCTACTCAGAATTCAATCTTTGCTGGTGATATGGATAAGTAAAGGTCTTTAACATGGTATGTTTTTCAGATTCGTGGAAATACTATCAGCTAAAAATCTAACCTACAATCTATTGTGGCTCTATCTACAACTGAAGCAGAGTTTATAGCATTAACAGAAGTTGTAAACGAAGCAAAATGGCTTCAAGGATTACTAAAGGATTTTGGTTGCAGTCAAGAATTAGTGAGCATTCTTTGTGACAAACAAAGCACAATCAATCTAAAAAAGAATCCTCAATTCAACAAGAGAACAAAACACGTAGACATTCTTTTACATTTTATCAGAGATGAGGTGGAGACGGAAGAGATCAAAATCAAGAAAGTAAAGACGGAAGAAAATTTATTAGATTTCTTAACTAAAGCAGTGATAGTACCAAGCTAGAATATTGCTTAAGTTTACTCAAAGTAGTAAATAAACAAACTGAGGAATGAAGCTAATAAGAACAAGACCAAGGTATCGAGCTAATTTTAGCTCATGGTGGCGAATTTGTAAAGAAGTTGAGCTATAAATTACATTGACAGAAGCTCAAGCCATTGAAATAACTCTATCTCTCTGGCATTTTAGCAAAAAAAAAAAAAAAACAATTAATAAATAGTTGTAACAATAAACTATCAATTTGTTTTTCCTGCTTACCTATTTTGTAAATCGAATTAACTAATTTGTATATATCAACAAAAAGAGAAGAAGACAAAATCCATTCTTTAGACTGATCATTTGTAAATCTGTGAAGCTTGAGATAAATAAGAAAAGATCCATACCTTAGAAGTGGAGGTAGGTCCTCTATGGCCGAACCACTATAAACGTTGTGTTCATCTTCTCCTCTTCCTTATTTATTCTTCTTTGACCTTAATTACCTCTGCGATTAAAGCTTGAATCAGGCGGTTTATCCCTAAACTTTCTTCTTCTTCTTCAAACTCTTCATCCTTTCTCTCCAATTGCATGTGTTTTCTTTGTTGTTGTGTTAAACACACTAAAACAAGAAAGTAAAGAGAGTAAAGGTGAAATAACATGTAAGGAAGCAGTAAAGTAACGTGTGAGTGATAAAATTCTATACATGGCTTTCTTAACACAAGAAAATCCTAATTCCAAAATTCATTCCAACTAATCGAATCTCTAGGGAGACCCAACCATATTCAATTGAATTACTAATGTGGTTAAGGTGCATGAAATCTAGAGAGTGTTAGAGTCAGAGAACCCGCAGTGGAAGTAAAACTGATCATTAAGCATTCTAATTCATTAATTTTGGCTTTAAATTAAGCATGCCCATAAACTAATAAGAGGGTTTCATAACATACCTTTGTAGAACCACTTGAATCTATAAAGGTATGTTATGAAGACACTGCAATTCTATTGTGAACCATTACTATTCTATTCTATTGTGAACCTTTGTAGAGTCTCATAAGCATGCTTCAAATCAACTTGTGAACCATCTCAAGGCCTTCACTAATATTCTATTGGTGCCTTAGATTGAGTTGTAGGACTCAAAATTGTTGGGGTTGATGCCCTAAAGTCTCGTATCCTGTAGTTTGTAAACAGTATATACGAACACCTGTGATTGTTAATATATGATATCTACTTCACATCTTGTTGTTTTACTCGGTTATTTATTTTATTTGCTTTACCACAAACCAATAAACATAAAATTCCTAGTTATCTATATATGACTCAAGCATGTATATGGTGACATATAAGTGCATCATGTCTTGAGTGATAATCAAAATGGTCTATAATATATGAATATAGGAGGAAACCTTATCCTGGTAATGCTACAGACGCAGCCCGCTTTCTGAAATGGTCACAAGTATTGTGACTTGCCACAGATGATCTGGTCCTGATCATTCGTGTTGGGGACATGCGAGCGGGGGCATCCTATACAAAGAGTTTGTATAAGACCTGACCACGAAGTATTAATGTCTCGTTATATAACACCATTCATGACAGAGACTTCACTTCACTAGGATGACCATAAGTAATATGACCTCAATCTTTAGTGAGTTGGGAACTCCTACCATTGAGGGCGGTCCTTTGATTTGTATGGGTGCAAGTGGCCAAGTCACCGATTCAAACCTACCATTTTGGGGATTCGTCTGATTTGGGAGCTGGGAACTCAACTACACAAAATGGAATTCACTCCTTCCCGAGGCAGGGGTAAGTAGATAGATGGCTCCCTTAAGGGCTGATTTCGAGGCTTGAACGATGTGGCGCCACACACCTTCTCTTGGTCTGAGAGGTGTTCACACATAGTTGGACTATGTTGTATTGTTCATTAGAGGAATCAGTGGTACTTAAGGAGTGAGATGTAACTATAGGGGCAAAACGATAAATTGGCCTAGCTGTACATACGAGTATCTGTGAAGGGTCATCGTACTCATGATTGGTTATATCCAATGGACACATAAATATATCTGTGGTAAAAAGAGTTCAATTGTTGGTCTTTAGTAGAATCACTGACAGTTAACGGATGGTGAATCTCATGGCTAAAGAGTTTAGTTAGCTATTCACGTACCGTTGGAGCTTCGAGCCACATGTCTATTAGGTCACCTAGGTAGCTTGGATAAAGTCAAGAACCAGTGTTTGGGTTAATTTGAAATGTTCAAATTGATAAGAGGAAGTTCAATTATATATGATATAATTGGACTTCTTGATTAAATATGATATAATTGGCTAAATGTATGAGATACATTATTTTGGAGGAAATTAGATATAAATATGATTTATATCAAGTAGAGGAAAAATACTATAGTAGATATACAATATCAAACTATAGAATATAAATATAATATGATTATATTTATTAATTAAATTAATTGATTAATTCTTTAATAATTACCCAATTAATCCACGTTCGTACGTGGGAAGATGGGGCCGCGAAGGTTATGGTAATCAATGGGTTAAAGTTTTGAAAATTGTTTTCATTTGAAGAAATAATTCAACCGTGCATTCTTATCGCCCGCGCCCAAAAAGAATCTGTGAAAGAGCGATCACGAGAGCCTATACAATAGAAGCTCATTCGTCTAAATGATCGTCTAGTTCACGCGTTCTCCAAACAATCGTATACCTATTTCTTAAACGATCGTTCAGTTTTTCTTAAACGATCGTGTAGCTCTACTATATGATAAGTGTCTCCACTATACGATAGCAGAGTTCTTCTCGCGCGCGCTTATCGTCTACACGACGTCTTCTCCTCCTCTACCAAACTCACCAGAGCTCACTCTTTGAGTTTTTGACGCCGAGTATACCTGGTTTCCCTTATGGTGGTGTTGTCCCTTCGGCCTTGTTCGTGTACATTCGGATCGTGCAGTAATAGTCAACAGACTTGTCGGGTGCTAGTAGATCGGTGGGAAGTTTTTCTGCTGCTTTAGGTTCACACATACGAAGACAGTCTTCCTTTGGTATGAACCTCTTTTCCCTATCTTTTATTGTATTCTGAGCATGCCATTGATGAGTTTAATATGCATAACTGTTAGTATGGAATGTATATCGTTTATGTTTCGATCACTGTGAAATTGGAGCGATCTAAGCCCACTCATGGAACTCTCGGTATGAGATCCTTCAAAAATAAGCTTGAATAAAGGGAATTTGGAAAAGAAGACACTGCTACACCAAGGAAGAAAACCTTCTTCAACTTTAAGTTTTTCAGCAAAAACTCAACAAATGCATGCTCGATTCTCAACCCAATCTTCCATTTATTGCAAGACTATCATGCAAAGGCGATAGCTGCATGAGTTGCACCTCATGCTTGGAAGATTGAATCAAGAAATTTTGTGGAGAATGAGTGAGCTATAAGAAATAGAAAAGTGGAGAAATCCCACTTTTTTCATTTTTCATCTTTTCAATTTTTTATTTCTAAATTGATTTCCAAAATCAATTTTTCATTTTCAAAACTGAAATCTTTATTAATTTTACAAATTTAATTCATTAATTAATTTTTTAATAAAATTAATAATAAATAAATAATTTAATAATTTAACTAATTCTAATTAATTTAATATCAAATATTAAATTAATTTAACACTAATTCCACCATCATGAATCCCTATTCAAGAATTTAATATTTAAATCATTTTTAAATATTAATTGATTCTTCAATTCCGTTTAATTTCAAAATTAAACGCGTAATTCTAATTCGAACATTTCAAATTAACTTATCACGCTACTCTAAGGCTAATCCATTTACGAGCTAGTAGGGGGACCTCGTGGACCTACAGATCATGGGCTCCAACGATCCGAGATTAGTTAGCTAAACTCTTTACATCGATTTAACCCTCATTCGTTGACTACTAGGTCAGTCCACTAAAGCCCAGAGTTGCACTTCCCTCACTGTAGATATATTATGTCCACTCGATATAACTATGATTAGTAAGTTAACCGTCAATTCCTAGGTGTTCCATTTCTATCAACTTAAATACCCCAACCTAGACAGAACCGACGTTAAACAAAGGTTCCTTACTTTTGCTACAATTTTAATATTTTATTTGAACCAATTTAATTCTAGTAAACTGATTCAAAAGATTAAACCTATTTCTAATCTTATTAGAAATATTGTGAACATAGGTCTAAATGAATCATATTGAAACTATTTAAAAAATGATTTTAACTTAATTTTGCATGCAACTCTTTATTATTATTTTAATTTCTAATTTCATTTAATTTTAACAATTATAAAATCAAATGAAATAAATTAAAACCAAATATTGCATTTGAAATCATACTTAGGAAAATTATAACAATTATAAAATTACCTAAAGTAATGACATGCTTCATGCAATTTCAATTTCATTATTCAACATACATAACAATTATATACTAAAGTAATAAAATTAATATTGGCATTCATCCAAACATGTTTACTATATATTATAACAATTATAATATAAATGATGCATGATAATGTCACTAATGCATGCATTATATATTATAACATTTATATTATATGATGCATGAGCAAGCTATACAATTAAGACATGTAACCATATTATAACATTTATAATTCTTATGATGCATGATTAAATGCATAACCTATGGTGGGATTTTCTATATGGCATATATTATGACATAAAAAAAATAACCATACATCAATTGCATAATTTAAAGAGCAATAAATGAACTGGGATTGGACTCCTAAAAAAATAAGTAAATTAATATAACATTTATATTAGTTTAATTAATTAAAAACTAAATTATTGTAAAAAAAAATTACTGTTGAATCGGAGCAAAAAGGTTGAACTAAGCCGCGAACCGCTATTCTCAACGAACCAGACCGCCCAGACTGAATCGCCTGAACCCCAAGCACATTCGTCTCAGAGCATCACGATGTTGTGCCCTAACGTCGCGACGATACGGAAGTTCAACTCCGTTTTCCACAATGTAGTATTACAACACTAGGGTACAGCGTCGTGATGCTACTGTACAATCGTCTACTCTACATTGGTGAACTCCTTCGTTTCTTCTTCGAATTGGGCCTCGTTTTCTCCAGGTTTTCATCAGAAAACTCACGAACGACATAGGACAAAATGAATATACACTCAACTGCATCAAATATATCCAAAACACTGAGTCCATACAAACCAATTAGAAAGCAATAAATCTAAACAGTCCAATGCCAAAAAACATCCATAGATTGTACAAACCCATACATTCATCAAAATAAACATATTATTTGTGTAGAATCCCATCATCAACTGGATTTTTTAATTCCAAAAATTTAAAATTTGGAACTAAAAATGCCTCTCTATACCATGTGAAGGTTTGTTTACACATAATCATAAAATTCAGAGAATTAAAACACAATATACATTCTAATTAAGCATGCATCTACTGTGAAAATGGAGGAAAGAGATAAGATACCACATACCCGTTGAAGATCCATTCTTCACGTTCCTCCAATTCGCGTTGTCTTCTCTCGATCTCACAAACATTATAACTAGAAACCACCATGGGGTCTTTCCCATCATTCTTAGGGACAAGAATCATGCAAAAGTATGAGCTTGCACTTAATTTTGGTAAGAGGGAAGGGAAGAAGAGTATTGAGAGAGATTTTCTTCTCTATAAACTCATCTGCATAACACAGAGAGCAAGAGGAGAAAGAGAGAGAACGAGGGAGACCCCTCTCAATTTTTTTCTTTTTTCTTTTCTTTTTTTTTTTTTTTTGTTACGTGCATTGATTGAGAAAATAATGGGTGAGGGAGTGACTCCCTCCCTTTTAATTTTAATTAAATTAAATTAAATTTTAAAAATTTGAATTTTATATATATATATATTAACCACTTAATATATATACAAAGTATATGTTATATCACATATAACATATATAACCAATAGTTAATGTTATATCACATGAAGCATAAACTATATTTTAGTATTCTATCAAATAATATGAGGTATTAATATGAATCGCATTCATATTAATCTTAACATATAGTTTTATATGAATCACATAATTAACATGTGAATCACATTCAAATAACAATCCCTCTCAATAAATCATATAAATTTAATATAAATCATATTCTTATTAACTATAACATATAGTTTCTATATGAATCATATTCAAATATTTATTTCTCTCATATAACTATATAAATTTCATATAAATCTTATTCACATTAAATTTCAACATATATATTTTATATTAACCATATTCATACAATTAATATTTGAATTATAATCAAATATTTATTTCTCTCATGAAATTATATAATATATCAATGCACATTATTTAATTGTATCTTATACAATTAATTTCTTTTAACTAATTTGAACAATTCAAATTAAATCAAAATTAATTTGATTCTCATCAGTCCTCATTGAGCTAACGAATGGACTTTATGAACCAATAGATTGAAGCTCCAACGAACTCTTCACATTATAGATATTTTCTGTGTCTATTGCATATAACAAATCAACAATGCATTCACCTTTCACAAATTGTTCATAAGTACAGTTGAGTCAAATTTCCATTTCACCTCTATAGTTGTATTTCCAGCTCCCCAATCAGACGAAGTTTCAAAATGGTAGGCTTATTGAGTCGGCGAATCTGGCCACTCCCACCCATACGAAATAAAGGATCGCCCTCATAGATAGGAGTTCACAACATACTCGGGATTAAGATCAAGTCACCTATGGTCATCTTGGTGATATATAAGTCTTTTCTAGGAACGGCGTTATAAGGAGAGACTTAACATTTCATGGTCCAATCTTTATACAAACTCTTTTGTATAAGATGCCCCTGCTCACATGTCTCTACAAGAATGATCAGAATCAGATCGTTTGCAGTACTTTACAACAATTATAACAACTGCAAAGCAGGTCATATCAGTAGTATTAATAGGATAAGGCTCCCAACCTTATCTATATACTACAAACATTTAAGCTATCACTTAAACATGACCCACCTATATGTCTCCACATACATGGTTAAGTTACATCAAATAATCTTGGATCCTAGGTTAACGGGTTATTGCACAAGTAATATAAATTAATCAACCATTGATTCAACTAACATAAAACTACAAGTCTTTAGAGCATACACCCCTCAGATAATCTCGGGCCAAGGGAGGGTGTGGTGCCACATTATTCAAGACCCAGAATCAAACCTTAAGGGAGAAACTTATCTACTTACCCTGACGTTAAGGAATGAGTGAATTTCGTCTTGTGTAGTTGTGTTCCTAGCTCCCCATTCAAACGAATACCCAAAATGGTAGACATATCGAGTCATTGAACTGGCCACTCTCACCCATTCAAATCGAAGGACCACCTTCATAGCAGGAGTTCACAACTCACTCAGGATTCAGGTCATGTCATGGTGAAATATAAGTCTCTACTATTAACGGTGTTATATAATAAGATCATTCATTTCATGGTTCGGTGTTATACAAACCCTTTTGTAGAAATACCCACTCATATGTCTCTACATGAATAATCAGGATTAAATCATTTGTAGAACTTTACAACAATTGTAACATACACAAAGTGGGCAAAATTCGAAGTGTCACAAGGATAAGGTATCCAACCTTATCCATTAACTACAGACTATTTAGGTTATCACTTAAACATAATCTACATATTTATCTCTACAGACATGTTTAAGCTTCAAAAGATAACCTTCGATGTTTATTTATTGGTTTTGTGGGTTAATGCTACTAAATATTGAATAAAATACCTTATATTTTATTAATAAATAAACTGTTTATACAATACAATTACGAACTACAAGACTCACGAGATTCAGGACATCAACCCCAACAATCTCCCACTTGTCCTAAAGTTAGTGGGGTGTACATCACAAAAGTGATACTAATATAAAAGTACACAAAACAAGAAACCAAAGCATAATACACGCCCAATACAAAATCTCTCACTTGCCCTAGACTAGATGTGGCATGTCCCGTAGTCCCATACTCTACAGATGATAATCAAACGCCTTAGTCATGAGGGCCTTCAAAAATGGATCAGTAATGTTATTCATCGAAGATATCTGCAAGACGATCACATCCCCTCGATGCACAATCTCTCGAATGAGTTGATACTTCCGTTTTATGTGCTTCTCGCATTTGTGACTCCTAGGCTCTTGGAAATTAGCCACAGCACCACTATTATCAAAATAAAAGATGATGGGCTTTCACATGTCTAAAGCCACTTCCAAATCAGTCAGGAATTTCTTGAGCCACGCAGCTTCCTTGCAAGCTTCACAAGTTGCTACATATTCAACTTCCATAGTAGAGTTAGCTATGCACCTCTACTTGGTGCTTCTCCATACTACAGCCCCTCCGTTAGAAGTAAACACTAATCCTGAAATGGATTTCCTTGAATCTTTATCAGTCTGGAAATCAGAGTATGTGTATCTTGTAAGGATCAAATCCTTAGAATCATACATGAGCATGTAGTCCCTCGTTCTCTGAAGATACTTGAGGATGTTTTTAACAGCGGTCCAGTGATTAAATGTTGGATTAGACTGATATCTGCTGACTATCCTTACTACATAGCAGATGTTAGGTCGAGTATATAACATCGCATACATCAGGCTACCAACAGTCGATGCATTGAGGATCGTCTCATTTCCTCAACCTCTTGAGGTGTCTTAGGATACTGTTCCTTAAATAAAGTAACTTTGTACTTGAAAGGTAGCAAACCTCTCTTAGGGTTCTGCATCGAAAACTTGACAAGAATTTTGTTAATGTATGATGGTTGAGAAAAGTTTAGCATTTTGTTCTTTCAATCTCTAAAGATCTGAATGCCCAAAAGAAACTGTGCTTCTCCCAAATATTTCATTTGGAATTGCGTCGCTAGCCAATATTTAATTCTAGTCAGTAGACCTATATCATTCCCAATGAGCAGGATATCATCTATTTACAGCATAAGAAAAGCTACTGAACTATTGATGATTCTTTTGTAAACACAAGGCTCATGAAAAATCTATTCAAAGCCGTAAGATTTTGATCGCAGTATCAATCTTATATTACAAGATCGAGAAGCTTGTTTCAATCCATAAATGAACAAATTAAGCTTATAAACCTTTTACTCTTGATCTTAGGTTGTAAATCCCTCAGTTTGTTCCATATATATGTCTACTAAAGATTGCCATTCAGGAAAGAAATCTTGATGTCCATTTACCAAATCTCATAGTCATAATATGATGCAATGGACAAGAGTATCTGGATAGACTTCAACATGGCAATAGGAGAGAAAGTCTCCTCATAGTCGACTCCCTCAATTTGGGTATAACCCTTTGCCACATGTCTAGCCTTAAAGGTTTGCACCTTCCCATGAGCACCACGTTTTCTCTTGTAGATCCATTTGCAATCTATAGGTTTTACCCCATCAAGTTGGTCTGCATGATCCCAAACCGGTTTGAAGTACATAGTCCATTTCGAGATCCATAACTTTGATCCACTCATCTTTGTCAATATCCTCCATCACCTTCTTGTAAGACAATGGATCCTCAACATCACCGTCAGCTACTATAGCTAGAGTTTCTATTAAAACCCATATAATAAATAGATGGGTTCGCAACCCTCCCACTACGTGGAGGCTCCCTCAACATTTAAGATGGATGTGACCTACTAGATGAACCAACATCAACAAATCTTGTTGAAGGTTTAGTAGTTTCACTAAAAAAATCATTTAACACTATCTTACTGCAGGGCTTATGCTCCCTTATGTGGTCCTCTTCTAAAAAAGTAGCATTTTTCGGCATAAACGCTTTATTATCCTTAGGATCTTAGAAGTAACCACATCTCGTTCCTTTGAGGTAAACTACAAATAGGCACAATTTTTTAACAAGGTTCCAATTTCTTAGGATTTGCCTTAAGCACATGCGGTGAGCAACCCTAAATCCTGAAATGGCGTAAACTACCTTTACGACCATTCTATAATTCCAAAGGTGTTCCAGTAACACTCTTGGAGGAACACAATTCAAAATGTAGGTTGCAGTTTACACTACATAACCCCAAAACGAGTCAAATAAGGAAGCATAACTCAACATAGACCAACCATGTCTAACAGGGTTCAATTTCTCCTTTCTGATACACCATTTTGCTGAGGTGCACCAAGTGCCAAGAGTTAGGATTCCTTTGTCTATCAAATAGTCTTAGATTTTTAGGTCCATATACTCTCCACCTCGATCAGATTAAAATATTTTAGTTGTTTTATTTAATGCATTTTCAACTTTAGCCTTGTACTCCATGAACTTTTCAAGAGCTTCAAACTTATGTTGCATTAAATAAACATATTCATATATTGAATAATCATCAATAAAAGTGATGAAATATTCAAATCCTCCTCTTACTTTAACATTCATCGGACCACAGAGGTCTGAATGTACAAGCTTTAAGGGCTCTTTGGTTCTTTGAACTTTTCCAATAAAAGATCTTTTAGTCATTTTGTCTTCAAGGCATAACTTACACACAGGTGAAGAATTTTCTTTTAACTCACATATAAGTCCATTCTTAGACAAACTCTCAACCCTATTGAGATTTATGTGTCCTAATCTTAGGTGTCAAAGATGGTATTCTCTTTACGAGAAATTTTCTATTTTTTTTTATTCTAAGCTACCGTAGTTTTAAACAGCTCAGTGTTTAGGAGAGCTTTACTTGCTAACGGTCTTAGCACATATAGATTATCCTCCAGATTAGCAGAACAAATATTAATATCATTTTTTTTAAATAAACACTTTATTTATAGAAAAAGATAAAATACAATTTTTTTCAAGAAGACACTTTACAGAAATTAAGTTCCTCTTTAAGTCAGGAATAACATAAACATTTTCTAACAAAATAAATGTTTCCTGTAAAGTATGCCAAAGTCCTCCCACTGCGCTCACAGAGACAACATGCTCAGTTCCTACACGCATCGTCATCTCACTAGGTGCCAACTGTCACCAGGAATCAATTCCCTGAAATGAAGAACAAATGTCATTAGTGGCGCATGAACTTATTATCCAGGTAGAATCATCATTCTCCACTAAAAATGTCTCTAATACAAGTATAATGTATTTACCTTGTTTGGCCATCTTCTTTTTGTCAAGTACTTGGGATAATTCCTCCTTTAATGCGCCTCCTGATTGCAATTGAAACATATTCCCTTTTGGAAGCTAGTGGGTTAGCCTTCCCTTTTCCACCTTTCTTCTTCTTCCACTTATTGGTGCTGAAAGAGGAAGGTACAGACTTAGTTCTTGAGGATAAACCTCTGTAGAACTTTTTAGAGAACGAGGCAACATTTTTCTCACCCTTCTATTCCTTGACTTTCATCAAGGTTTGAAAAGTCTATAGCTCATTGAGCAAGGTGGTCAGATTTTAGTCAATCTCATTCAAAACAGCATTGCTACATAACTATAGGAAACTTTTAGGTAAAGTTTCCAAGATGAAGCTAACCTGACTCGCCTCATCAATGACAGACCCGTTTATCTTAGCCACATTAAAGTGGACTATCATGTTTAGAACATGTTCTCAAACAGAGGCCCTTTCTGGCATGCGGGCATTGCAGATGAATTTGGCGCATCATGCCTGAGTTGAGTGGATAGCTATCCAAACATTCCCCACAGGGACTCCATGAGCTCACAAGCAGTGAGCATGAGCTCATGCTTCTTGACCAAGACATTGGAAAGGCTTGCCAAGATGTTGATAATGAGTAGAAATGCATATTATTAATGCGAAAAGATATAAAACAATGTGAGAATGCGACGGTAAAAATATGTAAAATCGTGTCCAAAAGCATTAAACTGAGAATAATGTGATCGCATGCGCCCATCGCATTAAAGTAGCTAATTCACTTATTTTGTGCAGGAAAATGCATTGGCGCAAAGGAAATTGCAATCCAAGGACTTCGGTGCCCGAGCGCATTGGATGATTACGATCGCAAAGTCATGCAATCGTATGAACTCGCGAAAATTCGCTCAAGAAGTTGCCGCATAAAAATGGCACATCAAGGTGAAAGCTTAATAAATCATGATGGGACGGAAAGCTTATCACGGTCAATCCGAATTTAGTTGATAAGTCGTTAACGACACACTATAGCAAGTACATTCAACTTTTCGGTGTCCATTAATCGGCGCATCAGACAGAAGATTTAATGACCTCTCATCATTGCAATCATTTGAGAGAAAAGCTTCTTCACCTTGAAATCTATAAATACCGAAGGCCACCATCGTTAAAAGAGTTCAAAAATAGTTCTAAGTTCGAATTCTACACTGTTCACCATATACATAGAAGATAGATCATAGATAGCCATTAGTCTGTAATTCTTATACTTAGAAGGCGGTGGCGAGCGAAGAGAAGAAGACGTCGAGAGATCACTCTTAAGTAGCTCAAAAGACTGCTGGGAGGCGCTGCAAACAGAGAAAGGGCCGACACTTGCGAAAGCAAGAACATTCTTCTGGGTAGATGGAGTAAAAGACAGTGTAAAAGCCTCGGGAAGCAAGACATTACTATCGGGCTTCTTATCCCTGCTTTCCATCGTTTTTTTATATTCTGACTTTATTTATAAAATGGAATTTGCATTTCCACATATGTTCAATCTCTTCACATTTCGCATGAGTAGCTAAATTTTCGAATGGGTTGAGAAGCACTTAGCGAGCATGACCTAAGATCTTCACTTTATATGATCATCTTATCTTATGTATGTGTCCTTCACCCTTTGGAGATACTTGAGAGAGTAGTCTAAAGAAAGAACCTAGACTTGAGATAGTCAGGTTAGAATCTAGGCTTGAGAGAGTCAAATTAGAACCGCATAAGCAAGAGATAGAAACTTTGGGATAAGTTTTGTTTGCTACTATGCATCGCATGCACCCTAGAAATTGGGCATGATAGTATACGGTCACCTTGTGTATGTGTGTAGTATTCATGATCGCATAAACAAGAATAGAGGCTTAGACATAAGTCCTATCGACACTATCGTATACATCGCATGCGTCCTAGAAATAGGAACTATGGTATTTGCATTGAGAGATGACATGTTGTTGTATGTGTGTAGCATGATCGCATAACCTGAATGCAATCTTAGGAAGTGTTAGCTAAATCCCTTCTCAACCCGTTCCCCGCATACTCATTGTAACTTTCGTTGTCATCAACTCATTACTTAATTCTGCCGCATAGGATTTATACTTAAAACAATACACCAACCAAACTTATTTGTTTTGCCACCGCAAAGGAATCAAAATTTACTAACGCATAGTATCTTAGTAGTCCCTGTGTTTGACCCTGGACTTACAAGGAAACCTAGTAAGATTTATACTTAGGTTTTACTAAGAAAACTTGCATGTGCAACGCATAGACCATCATCGCAATTATACACCATTATTTCATCACATTCACAACGCATCAGAGGTATGCTCGAGCCTTTTCATTCACTCATACCCAGGGTTCATATGCCTCTTAAATGTTTCAAATGGCATTTAGAGCTGGGATTTGAGGACATTCCTCCACCAAGACAAATTGTAACTCATCAATGATCAGAACTATATTGATTGTGTTTTTCCACGTGATGTAATTATCGCTGGTTAACACTTTCGCATATGATTTTCTCATGTTTTCATGTTTTAGTTTAACAGACAAACATTTGAATCCTTTAATTGTTTTTATTTAATTATTTACTTAATTTATTTTAAACTTGTGTTAGGATGTTTCGAGCAAAGGTTTTGTGGTTCATTTTGTTGAAAAATTCTATATTTAATAAAAAAAAAATATTTACTCTTTGGGGTTAAGTTATAAGAGGCCTATTTTCAAGCTTATGCATGCATATAGTAACATCCTAGTAGTGTGTGTTAGAAAGTATGTGTTGGGTTTTATGTCCTAAAACTCATAGTTTGTAAACGATAAACTTATTATGGAATCCAATTGAGTTATTATTGAAGTTTGATTCAATAAAATTGTTATTAAATTTATGAATTGCTTATTTTATTTTAGAAATAAATCCAATAAACTAAGATCCATGGCTATTATATGAGTACTTGAACTTTATGTGGAGACATAAAAGTAGATCAAGTTTGAGTAAATAGTCAAAATGATCTACAGTATACGAATAAGGTTGGGTTCCTTATTCTGGTAACACTATTGGATGCGGCCTACTCTGTAGTTATTACAGTTTGTTGTAAGGTGCTACAAACGAAGTGATCCTGACTTGTTCATGTATTGACATGAGAAGTAGGGGCATCCTATGCAATGAGTTTGCATAAGATCGAACTAAGAAATAAGTCACTCTTACTTTATAACGTTGTTTGTTTTTTAAGACTGACTATTTCACTTAGATGACCTAGGTAACTCGATCTTAATCCTAAGCTAACTATGAACTCCTATTTATTTAGGATTATCTTATCTGAATAGGTGAGATTAGTCCAACATCATTGCTCAATAAGTCTCCCATTTTGGGGATAAGATCGGATAGATAACTGGAGATATAGTTCTGCAAGATGGAATTCAATCCTACCCGATTTAAGGGATAGGAGGAAAGTTGTTCTTTTAAGTGTTGAATCCAGGTCTTGAACAAAGGGCTCCACCTCTCATTGGCCCGAGAAGGATCTGGTTTAGTGATTTGATCAAAAACCAACTGCTCATTAGAAGATCAGTGAAACTTAAGGAGCAAGACGGGTAAAACAGCATTTGACCCAGCCGTTATTACGAATAACCTATGAAAGGTCGACTTTCTGTTTATGGTTAAATCAAGTAGACACAAATATATCTACAGCGAGGAGAGTACAACTATCAAGCTATAGTGGTGTGACTCAGTAGTTAACGAATATTGATTAATTTGGTCTAAAGAGTTTATAATATATAAATTTTATATTATATTCGAATTGAGGTTTATATAATTATATTCGATATAATTAATTAACGTTTAATTTATCGAAATTAAACGAAATTGGAGAGTTTATAATATATAAATATTTATTTAAATATTAATTACATGAATAGGATTCATGTTTAAAATTAGGTGTGAATTAATTTAATAGTTGAAATTAAATTTTTATTTAATTAATTAAATTTGTTTAAATAATTAAAATCAAATTAATTTTTAATTTTTATTCAATTTGAGAAATTGATTTTTGAATTTTGAATTTAATTAATTTTGAATTAATTAAAATAAAAATTGAAAATTAATTAATTTAATTGAGTTGGTGGAATTATCCACAATTTGGTGGATTAATTCCTAATTCAATGCCTAGCCACAACTTGCAAGTGAAAATTTAAGTGGCATTGACCAATGCCTTAGTGCTTGCATGAAGATGATACATAAAACTCTCAAAAATTGTTGATGAAGGGCAGATAGTTGCTGAAAAATCAGTTTTTGCAGAGAAAATGTTCTTCACTTGAAACTCATTCTATTCCCTTCATAACTTCACTTCAATCTTGAGTTCCACCACTCCAATTCAAGGCTGAGAATAGTAGAGAAGATCTCTCGATGGTTCACTAAATATTTTGAGTTGAGAATTCAAGAAGAGCAGCTTGGATTGGAGGATTTTTTCCAAGGTATGTATTTCTTGAAACCATCTTAATACCTTATGAATATGCTTATCTTGATGTCAAAAATTAAGGAATTAGAATGCTTAATGATCATGTTTCCTTCTGCTGCCTATTTCTTTATTCCAACAATTAGTATTAGAGCATCATTTAAGCATTCAATTCGAGTTAATTTTTGCTTGGTGGGTGTTTTTCATAAGTTGATTGAAAATGGTGAACTGATATGATTTTTCTAAGTTTTGGCATTGAATTCTCTTCAATTATGTTGTAATTCTTGTAATTGGCTCTTGATTGATGGGTCTTAATGTGTGATTAAGTGTTTGTAATTTGATTGGAGTCATTAGAGTTGCATTTGGTTGTAATTGAAGAAAGAAGTGATGAAGGTCGAGCAGCAGAAACTGTTTTGTAGCCACTACCCAATACTCGATGCACATGCCATACTTGATGGTACTCCATGGCATTTACTTGATGGTATTTTGGTGCATACTCGATGCACAATGCCATACTCGATGCCATGCTCAATTCCATACTCGATGGTACTCAATTGTATTTTGAAAAATACTCGATGCACGATGTCATACTCGATGGTACTCGATGGAATTTACTTGATGGTATTTTGGTAATACTCGATGCACGATGTTATACTCGATGGTAATCGATTACTTGAATACTCGATGCACGATGTCTTGCTCGATGGTCAATGGCATTTACTCGTTGGTATTTTGCGAAATACTCGATGCTCGATGGTACTCGATGTCATACTCGATGCATGATGGCATACTCGATGCTCAATGGCATACTCGATGCTTGTTGGCATACTTGATGCTCATACTCAATGCTTGATGGCATGCTCGGTGGTACTCGATGCTTGATGGTACTCGATGGTTTTTTTCTCGGTTCAGCCCAATTTTGAGAATTGAAGGTTTCGATTCGAGTGGTTTGGGTTTGGTTCAAGGCGGTTCGAGCGGTCCAAAAGTGTTTTGGAGCCAGTTTTGGTTATTATTGTAATAATTAGACCTTCGTTTGCTTGAGAATGCCAAAACTAAACCATATCCGTTTGTGTTTAATTATTTATGCATGTGATGTATGTTATAATTAAATAAATCTTGTATGTGCATATAGTATGCCATGTAGATTTAAAATCTCAAAATAGGAAGCATGTTACATGCATTGAAAGTATGTTATAAGATGTTATAATATATAGTATGCATGTTTAGGGTTTCAATTATTTTAATATAAATGTTATATTAAATCATGAGATATCTGACGTATGTTATGGATGCAAAAGCATGTCTAAAGTTTTATAAGTTATTATAAAATTGGGTTAGACATTAAAATCCATAACAAAAATAAGTTGCATGCTCACGTAGGTTAACCGCTTGTTTTAATAGTTAAAGTAGGTCGTTATCTTATGAAATTTGGGTAACAAACTCAACTAGTATATAATCATGTCTAAGGCTGGAGGTATTTAAGTTGATGGTCTATGGAATACCTCCTAGCTGGGATTATGACCAAATAATTGAGCATTATTAACTAGTTCTATTAGCAATACATGAGCTATATGAGGTTTTAAAACTGGTTTATCATTTAGACATCGTAGGTTAAATCTAAATATAAAGGTTATAGTTGGATAAATACCTAAACTTAGGTTATTTAATTAGCCAGAACAAACTTGAGTAAAAGAATATAACACATAACCTATAATTTTAATATTATATCATATAAAATATAAACTATAGTTTCTTTTCTCTATTTTACGGCATTTAATATAAATCATATTTATATTAAATTTAACAACTATGAATCATATTCATAGAAAATATATTTGAATCTCATTCAAATATTTATTTCCTCCAAATAAACTATAATGTATCAAATACATTATGACAATTATATCATATATAATTGAAACAATTTAGCCATATCATATATAATTAAATTCCCTCTTATTAATTTGAACAATTCAAATTAACCCAAAAATCGATTCTCAACTAAATCCTTTTGAGCTACCAAGGGGACCTTATAGACCTATAGCTTGAAGCTCCAACGGTACATGAATAATTAATTAAACTCATTAACTACATTATCCACCATCCTTTAACTGTCGGGCACTCCACTAAAGACCGACAGCTGCACTCTTCACACTACAGATATATTTTTATGTCCATTGGATATAATCAATCAATAGTACGATGACCCTTCACAAATTGCTCGTAACTATAGCTAGGCCAAATTACCATTTTTCCCCTATAGTTATATCTAACTCCTTATGTACCACCGATCTCTCTAATGAACAATAGATCATAGCCCACTATGACTATACCCCTCTCGGGCCAAGAGAGGGTGTGGTGTCACATTGTTTAAGACCCAGAATCAACCCTTAAGAAAGCAATAGAGGAGCCATACTCTGCAGGTGACCTCAAACACAATAGTTGTGAGAGCCTTCGTAAACGGATCAGCAACATTATGCTCCAAGCGATCTTCTTGAATGGAGGAACTATAGTATGGAGAAGTATCAAGCAAGGATGCATCAGAGACTCTATTGTGGAAGTTGAATACGTAGTCGCTTATGAAGCTGCTAAAGGAGTTATTTGGCTTAAGAAGTTCCTTACTGATTTGGAAGTTGTTCCAAATATGTCTTTGCTCATCACACTTATTGTGATAACAGTGGTATTGTGACAAATTCTAATGAACCTATGAGTCACCGAAGAGGCAAGCACATAGAATGGAAATATCATTTGATCCGGGAGATTGTGCATTGTGGTGATATGATTGTCTCGAAGACCACGTCGAAGCACACATGCTGATCCGTTTACAAAGGCTTTCATGGCTAAACTGTTCAAGGGTCATCTAGAAAGTCTGGATCTATGGGATATGTGGCACATTGTCTAGGGCAAGTGGGAGATGTTATTGGGGTATAGTGTATGCCCTAGTTTATTGTATTTTGTACTTTATTTTGTATTGTACATTAGTCTCCCTAGGTTTTAGGATAATTGGGAGATTATTGGGAATGGTGTCTTAATTCTCCTTGTAATCTCGTAGTTTGTAAACTCTACATAAACATATTGTTATTAATAAAATAAGTGTTATTTTATAAGCATATACTTAATCCAATAAACTAAGATCCGAGATTATTTTATGTAAATTTAAACAAATATGTAGAGACATACAGGTGGATCTTTTTTCAATAATAACCTAAATGGTATGCAGTAGATGGATAAAGCTGGGTACCTTATTCTGGTGACACTAGGGATACGGCCCGCTTTATAGGTATTACAAATGTTGTAAAGTGCTACAAATGATCTAATCATGACCATACATGTGGAGATATGCGAGCAGGGGTATCCTATACAAAGAGTTTGTATAAGATCGGACCACGAAATTATTAGTCTCTTTATATAACACCGTTGATAATAGAAACTTACATTTCCCTAGGATGATCATAGTGTTGGGGTTGATGTCCTAAACTCTCGTAAGGTCTTGTAGTTTGTAAACACTAGTATTGAACAAACGTTTGTGATGTAATAATATGAGATATTTTCTTTACTGCTGCCTATGAAACATGAGATGTCTTATTTGCTTTACCACAGACCAATAAACAAAGATCCCTGGTTTTCGTTGTAACTTAAGCATGTATGTGGAGACATACAAGTGGATCATGCCTTAAGTGATAACCAAAATGGTCTGTAGTATATGGATATAGGAGGGAAACCTTATCCTGGTGACACTACGGATGAGGCCCACTTTGTAGATAGTTACAAGTATTGTGACGTGCTACAGATGGTCTAATCCTGATCATTCATGTGGAGACATTTGAGCAGGGGCGTCAGGAGTTTGTATAAGACTAGACCATGAAGTGTATAGTCTCGTTATATAACATCGTTCATGATAGAGACTTCACTTCACTAGGATGACCATAGGTAACATGACTTTAATCCTGAGTGAGTTGGGAAATTCTGTCTTTGAGGGCGGTCCTTTGATTTGCATGGGTGCGAGTGGTCAGATTGTCGACTCAAACCCTTCTTCGAGGCAACAAGACGGGTGGAGTGGAGAGCAAAAGAAAGAGGAAGAACATGCTACCAAAGAGCTGGGAACAAGCCTGGTAACCTAAAAAAGGGTTGGGGTTGTTTCATTGCAGTCACCCCCGGGTTCTACTTTGGGGATTCGTCTAATTGGGGAGCTGGGAACTTAGCTACACAAGATGGAATTCACTTCTTCTTTGAAGTAGGAGTAAGTAGATAGATTGCTCTCTTAAAGGCTGATTTCGGGGCTTGAAAAATGTGGCGCCACACACCTTCTCATAGCTCGAGAGGTGTCCACTCATAGGACTATGATGTATTGTTCATTAGAGGGATCAGTGGTACTTAAGGAGTTAAATGTAACTACAGGGGCAAAATGGTAAATTGGCCTAGCTATACTTACGAGCATGTGTGAAAGGTTATCGTACTGTTGACTAGTTATATCCAATGGACACAAAAATATATCTCCGGTGAGAAGAGTGCAGCTGTCGATCTTTAGTGGAGTGCCCGGTAGTTAACGGATGGTGGATCTTGTGGCTAAAGAGTTTAGTCAGCTATTCACGTACCGTTGAAGCTTCAAGCTACAGGTCCTTAAGGTCCCATTGGTAGCTCAATGGATTCAAGTTGAGAATCAATTTTTGGATCAGTTTGAAGTGTTCAAATTGACAAGAGAGAGTTTGATTATATATGATATGATTAAACTAGTCAATTATATATGATATAGTTGACATGATGTTTGAGATACATTAAATGGAGGAAAAAGATATAAATATGATTTATATCTAGTAGAGGAGAAAAAGACTGGTTTAAATGTTGAATATGATGTGATATTAAAACTATAGGTTACAAATATAATATGATAAGTTAGTTATTATATTTATTTATATTTAAAACAATTATGAGATAATTATTGGTGATTTTCTACATAACCGTGCGTGAAAGTGGGAGGTTACATTTAGTTTTTCATAACTGAAGGATAAAATGAAAATTGTTTTCATTTTGAAAGAAATGGATAATCGCTTCATAATTGTACACTACCTATCATTTAGCTCACGAGAGCTTACACGACAGCTCAAAGTGTTTTCCTAAACGATCATGTACACGTGCATCTATCTAAACTATCGTGTTGTTATACTAAACGATCGCATTGTTTTACTAAACGATTCTGCGTCTAAGCGAGATTCATTAAATGATCGTGTAAACGATTAAGACACATTACCGCACCTTTTCTAAACGATCAAGCACCAGCCTATACGATAGACTCTAACCTCTCCCACTTGCTTGGTCATTAAGAAGATCATTCTTTCCTCCTGCCCTCTACCAAATCCAACGGAGCCCACACCTCCTAGATTCTCACTCCGAGAATACCAAGGTCACTAAGTGGTGGTGTCCAAGTTGTTTCTTGTTCGTGGAGAAGTCTGTTCATGTGCGAAGCAACAGCGAGAGTTTTAGGTTGTCGTTGTAGCAACAGCGAGAGGTGTTGTTCTTAATAAGAGCGAAAGAAAGACAGAGGAATAGTTCTTCGAAGGTGAGTCTCTCGTTTCTTTGTATTTAAGTTTTCAAAGCATGTCGTAATTTGTTTTGAAATGCATAATTTGTATGTATGTTTATGAATGCTTGTTTTTCTGTCACAATGAATTTGGTACGATCTTGCTTCCGCTCATAGGTACTCTTTGGTAAGAGTTCCTTCACATAAGTAACATGACCTGAATCCTGAGTGAGTTGTGAATTCCTGCTTTTGAAGGAAGTCCTTTGATTTGTATGGGTGAGAGTGGCCAGATTGCCAACTCAACAAGCCTACCATTTTGGGGATTCGTCTGATATGAGAGCTGGGAACTCAACTACATAAAACGAAATTCACTCCTTCCCCGATGCAAAGGTAAGTAGATAATTGATCCCTTAAGGGCTGATTCTGGGTCTTGAACATAGTAGCCACACCCTCTCTTAGCCACAGAGAATTCAGTCATAGTGGGACTATGATGTATTGTTCATTAAAGGAATCAGTGGTACTTAAGGAGTTAGATGTGACTACAAGGACAAAATGGTAATTTGGCCCAGTTGTACTTACGAGCAATTTGTGAAGGGTCATCGCACTGTTAATTGGTTATATCCAATGGACACAGAAATATATCTGTAGTGTGAAAAGTACAACTGTCGATCTTTAGTGGAGTGTCCAACAGTTAAAGAATGGTGGATAATGTAATTAAAGAGTTTAATTAATTATTCACATACTGTTGGAGCTTCAAGCTATAGGTCCATAAGATCCCCTTGATAGCTCAAAAAGATTATATTGAGAATTAGTTTTTGGGTTAATTGTAATTGTTCAAATTAATAAAAGGGAATTTAATTATACATGATATAATTAAAGTAATTCAATCATCTATGATATAATTGAATGTATTTGATACATTAATTGGAGGAATAAATATTTGAATGAGATTCAAATAGTTGTTAATTTAATATAAATTTGATTTATATTAAATGCCATAAAATAGAGAAAAAGAACTATAGTTTATATTGTATGTGATGCAATATTAAAACTATATGTTATAAATATAATATGATAAGTTGGTTATCATATTTATTTATATTATTTATTATTTTGAATAATAATCCCTTTTTCTCAAAAACTACCTTAGTAAGTAGTTATGAAAATTTTATGGCAATTGGAATAAAATGAAAAAGTGTTTTTCATTTTACTTCAGACTAAGATAAAAACAAAGAGAACAACAAGATCGCAAAATATAGACTATACAATAGTCTAAACAACAAAAAGAGAGCATATACGATAGGCTCTTTGTCTATGCAATAAAAGAAAGGCTATGAGATAATCTACACGATTGGAAGACTTTTTCTATATGATAGCCTAAACGATTGAAGTAGTTCCTATGCGATAGTGCTTCTTCGATCATCTTTCTCCTTCAAACTCACAAATATCCTCTTAACCAAAATAGTCAGAGCTCACCACTTCTATGTTCTCACCCTGGGCATACTGAGAAATCCGAGTGGTAGTTTCGTTGTTGGTTCGAGGATCAAGTTGTTGTTTGCTGCTTGTTTGAGATGAGTGTTCGTGACTTATTCGAAGCGTTCATTAACAAGTTGGATCGAGGGATTACTTGAAGAACAGTTCTTCAAAGGTATAATCTCTCAACCTTTGTTTAACAAAAGCATGTTGTAATTTACTTTGATTGCATAATCTATTTGTTAGACTGTAAATGTATGTGTTTAATCACAATGGAATTTGGATGATCTGCTTCTGCTCAAGGAACTCCTCATGTTGAGTTTCCCTTCAGATAAGACATACTTGGCGATGATGAGGAATCTTTTCATGGGCCATAGGGACAATCTGAACTTATGTAGTAAGTCAGTCTACATAACCCAAAACATGGGCTCAGATACCAATTATAATGACCCGACTCCCTAGGACTCAAGCTAGATTATTGCTATACACATGCATGCATGGAATTTTTGAAGGAAATCGAACACGAGATTTCTATGAGTAGCGGAAATAAGATCATTTCAAATTACAATCATGAATGAACATTACAAATTACAGTCGAATAGAAACATACAGTTATGCAATTGTTACAGAAATTATAGCATGAACAACTACAAATGAACAAGGAGAAAAATTTACGAACATTTGTAGACTCCTCTCCACACTCCTTGCTCACGAACGCTCGAACACAGTGATAACTGGTAGAAATGTACGTTATTACAACGCAAAGATATAAAACAATATAGGATTGCGA
The DNA here is from genome assembly GCF_009727055.1 of Benincasa hispida. Classification (NCBI taxonomy): domain Eukaryota; kingdom Viridiplantae; phylum Streptophyta; class Magnoliopsida; order Cucurbitales; family Cucurbitaceae; genus Benincasa; species Benincasa hispida. The sequence goes on along the minus strand of NC_052353.1, from coordinate 24,677,956 downwards.
TGGTAAAAATATGAAAAATCGTGTGCAAAAGCATTAAGTTGAGAACATTGTGGTAGCATGCGTCCATCGCATTAAAGCAACTAATTTATGTATTTTGTGCAAGAAAATGCGTTGGCACGAGACAAAACTACAATCCAAGGAATTCAGCATCTGAGTGCATTAAAAGATTGTGACCGTAAGGCTATGCGATCGTATGCGTTCGCGAAGATCTACTCAATAAGGTGACCACATAGAGACGGCGCATCAAGGTGAAAGCTTAATAAATCACGATGGGACAGAAAGCTGATGATGGTCGAATCTGAATTTAGTTGACAAGCCGTTAACGACATACTGTAGCAACTACACTCAACTTTTTGGTGACAATTAATCGGGGCATCAAACAGAGATTTAATGACATCCCATCAGTACAATCATTTGAGAGAAAAGTTTTTTCACCTTGATCTCTATAAATACCGAAGGCCACCATCGAGAAAGGAGCTTAGCCATATATAGAGAGTTCGCCATACAGAAGATAGTTAACCGTTGTTCATAGTGTTCTCACACTTAGAAGATGGGGGCGAGTGAAGAGAGAAGACGTCGGAAGATCGTTCCTGGTCAGCTTGAGAGAGTGCCAAGAATCGTTGAGAACAGAGAGAGGGCCGACTTTTGCAAAAGTAAGAATATTCTTTTGGGCAGATTAGAGAAAAACACAGTGTAAAAGCCTTAGGAAGCAAGATATTGCTACTAGGCTCCCTATCCTTACTTCCCATTGTCATTTTGTATTATGATTTCATTTATTGAATGGAACTTGCATCTCTACATCTGTTCATTCTCTTTACATTATGCATGAGTAACTAAACTTTTGAATGGGTTGAGAAGCACTTAGCTAGCATGACCTAAGATCTTCATTTTATACGATCATCTTGTCTTATGTATGCGTCCATCACCCTTTTAGAGCTACTCGAGAGAGAGTCTAAAGAAAGAACCTAGACTTGAGAGAGCTAGGTTAGAATCTAGGCTTGAGAAACTTAGATTAGAACCGCATAAGTAAGAGATAGAAACTTAGAGATAAGTTATGTTTGTTAACATGCATCGCATGCACCTTAGAAATAGGTTATGGTAGTATGTGGTCGCCTTGTGTATGTGTGTGTCATCATCATTTCATAGACAAGAATAGAGGCTTAGACGTAAGTCCTATAGACATCATCGTAAACATCGCATGAATTCTAAAACTAGGAGCTATAGCATTTGTATTGAGAGATGACCTATTGTTATATGTGTGTAACATGATCGCATAACGTGAACGCAATCTTAGGAAGTGTTAGCTAAATTCCTTCTCAACCCGTTCCCCTGCATACTCATTGTAACTTTTGTTGTTATTAACTCTTTTCTCAATTTCGCCACATAGAATCTATACCTTAAACAAACATACCAACCAACTCATTGTTTTATTTGTCACCGCAAAGAAATCTGAAATCACCATCGCACACTGTCTCCATAGTCCCTGTGTTCGACCCTGGGCTTACCAGGCAACCTAGTAGGATTTATACTTGAATTTTGCTAGGAAAACTTGCATGCACAATGCATACACCACCATCGCAATATACACCATTATTTCATCATATTCACAACGCATCAAGTTTTTGGTGCTGTTGACAGGGACTACGGAAGTACATATTGTGCTAACATTAACTTTTTTATTTTTTTTGCAGAATTTCCATCTCTATGCACTGCTTCTCCTTTGGTAAGGGAAGAAGCGGGTGTCGTATGAGCGAAGGACAAGTTTCGGAGCCCAACTACGACCCAGAGATTGAAAGAACTTTTCGAAGAAGAAGAAGAAACAGCCGCCAACAACAATAAGAGAGAAATCCCATCATGGCGGAGCAACCGAAAGATAGAGCACTCAATGCAAATAATATCATGGCGAACCCCATTCTCTTGGAAAACGACCGCAATAGGCCCATACGAGACTATGTGTCGCCCAACCTATATGATTTCACACCAGGAGTCATGAGGCCAGCATTGGACGGATAGAGGTTCGAGATGAAGCCGATGATGTTGTAGATGATTCAAACTACCGGATAATTTGGCGGTAGGCATGGCGAGGATTCGCACGCTCACCTTCTAAGTTTTATTGAAATCTGCAATATGTTTATGTTCCCAAACACCTCTGCTGAAGAGGTTCAACTAACGTTGTTCCCATTTTCGTTGTGTGACCAAGCATGAAATGGGCCTATTCTCTCGAACCATGAGAGATTACATAGTGGAAATACGTAGTTAAAAAGTTCATGAAGAAGTACTTCCCCCCGACAAAAAACGCAAGACGGAGGAAGCTGATCACTAATTTTGAATAAGATGTCGACGAATCGCTCAATGACGCTTGTGCGAGGTTTAAAAGACTAGTGCAAGATTGCCCGCACAATGGCTTACCAGATTGTCTACAAAGAGAAATTTTTTACCACGGTTTAAACCCTGCATCGCAGAAACTGCCAATACAGCAGCAGCTGGAGGTCTGCTTGACAAGACATACAACAAGGCTAAGAACATACTTGATCACATTTCAAAGAATCATGAAGACTGGAGAGAAAGCGATCAACGACTGAGAATTAAAGACAGTGACGCAAGCAATGGGACCATCGCCCAAGCTGTCGTTTAGTAAATCTGTATATACTTGACAACTACCGTGAGTTTTCTTTTGCAAGAGAAAATCTCTAAACAAATTTTTTGACAAAAACTTACTAAAATTAGGAAAAATATTTTTCTTTTATCTCACAGTTACCATGAATCACCTATAACCACCCACTCAATTGGTTATTAAAGAAAAAGAATAAATTATCCAATAATTAATATTATTATAAATATAAATGATAACCAACTTATCATACCATATTTATAACCTATAGTTTTAATATTTCATCTCATGTAACATATAAACCATAGTTCTTTTTCTATTCCATGGTGCTTAATGTAAATCTCATTTACATCAATCCTCCACTAGATGTATCTCATACATCATACCGATTATATCATATAAAATTAAAATACCTCTTGTCAATTTGAACATTTAAAATCAACACCAAGAACTGATCCTCAACTGAATCCATTGAGCTACCAAGGGGACCTTATGAACCTGTAGCTCGAAGCTCCAACAGTACGTGAATAATTGACTAAACTCTTTAGTCACGGGATCCACCATCCGTTAACTTCCAAGCACTCCACTAAAGACCAACATCTGAACTCTCCTTACGACAGATATATTATGTGTCCATCTTAACCAATCAGCAGTGCGACAACCCTTCACAAATCCCTCGTAAATACAGCTGGGCCAATAATCGTTATGCCCTTGTAGTTACATCTGTCTCCTTAAGTACCACCGATCCCTCTAATGAACATAAGTCATAGTCCTACTATGACTGAGTCTTCTCTTCCAAGAGAAGTTGTGGCCACTATGTTCAAGCCCTAGAATCAACCATTAAGGGAGCAATCTCTCTACTTATCCCTACTTCAGGAAAGGAGTGAATTTCATCTTGTGGATTGAGTTTCCAGCTCCCAGATTAGACAATTCCCCAAAAAGGTAGGCATGTTGAGTTGGCAATCTGGCCACTCTCACCCATACTAATGAAAGGACCGCCCTCAAAAGTAGGAGTTCCCAAAACACTCAGGATTGAGATCGTGTCACCTATTGTCATTTAGGTGAGATGCAAGTCTCTAGTATCAACGGTGTTATATACAGAGTCTAATCATCTCGTGGTTTAGGTTTTATACAAAATCTTTATATAGGACACCCCCGCTCGTACGTCTCCACATGAATGGACAGGATCTACCATTTGTAGTAGTTTACAAAACTTGCAAACCTCTACAAAGTGGGTCGTATCCATAGTACCAGGATTATGTATCCCACCTTAATCCTTATACGACAGACATATTTAGGTTATCACTTAAGGCATGATTCACTTGTATATCACATATACATGCTTAAGTTCACAAAGGATAACCAAGGAGCTTCGTTTATTGGATATGAGTAAATGCCAGAATTAAATAACATTTATTTTATTCATTAAACAATGTATATCTTTACAAAACAATGAGACACTGGGAAAATTAGGATACCAATTCCAACAATCTCCCACTTGTCCTAATGACTCGGGAGACTAATGTACAATACAATATAAAAATGTACAATATATAATAAACTAGGGCATATCCCAATATCATCTCCCACTTGCCCTAGACAAGATGTCGCATGTCCCGCAAACCTAGATTCTCCAAGTGACCCTCGAACACTGAAGGCCTTTGTAAAGGGATCAGCAACGTTGTGCTCCGATGCGATTTTTGTGACTATCACATCACTACAATGCACAATCTCCCTAATCAGGTGATATTTCCGTTCTATGTGCTTACCCGACGATGATTCCAAGGCTCCTTCGAATTTGCCACAGCCCCGCTGTTATCACAATATAGTGTGATCAGCAAATTCATATTTGGAACAACTTCCAAATATGAAAGAAACTTCCTCAGCCAAACAGCCTCTTTAGCTACTTCACAAGCCGCTACATATTCAGCTTCCATAGTAGAGTCCACAATGCATCCTTGCTTGATGCTTCGCTAGACTACAGCTCCTCCATTCAGAGTAAACACTGACCCCGATGTCGATTTAGAAGATGAGCAAAACTCATCATAGATTGAACCATGTCCAACAAGGTTGTGTTTTTTCTTTCTGATACACCATTCTGCTGAGGTGTACCAGGGGCCGAGAGTTGGGACGCAATTTCATGTTCTATCATATAATTCTAGAATTGGAGGTCCATATACTCTCCATCACAATCAGATCGTAGTGTTTTTATCTTTCTACCTAATAAGTTTTCAACCTTATACTTCTTGAACTTGTCAAGGGCTATAGACTTACGTTGAATTAGGAAGAGATACCCAAACCTTGAATAATCGTCTATGAAAGAGATGAAATATTCATACCCACCCTGAGCTCTAACATTCATCGGACCACAATGGTCTGAATGTACAAGCTTCAAGGCTTCTTTGACTCTATAACCTTTTCTAGTAAAAGGTCGTTTGGTCATCTTACCTTTGAGGCATGATTCACATACTGGCAAGAAGTTTTCTTCTAAACTCTTTAGAAGTCCACTTTTTACCAACTTCTCGATCCTATTGAGGTTGACATGACCTAACCGAAGATGCCAAAGATGGGTGGTTTCCTTAGGAGAAACCTTTGGTCTTTTAGTTGTTGTTGCCATACTAAACATTTCAATGTTAAACAAGGTTGTTATGACTAACGGCCTTAGTATATATAAGTTATTTTTCATTGAACCATAACCAATCTCCATTCCATTCTTCAAAATAAACACTTTATTCTTAGAAAAGGAGACAGTATAGTCTTGTTCAATGAGACAAGAAACAGAGATTAAGTTCCTCTTAATATGAGGAACTACAAAAACATTATCCAGTAATAGATTATGTTTCTTGTTGATGCGAGGAAAATACGTAATATATGTTCTTATGTTATGTGTTGATCTCCATGTGTCGATGATCATGCATTGAACTGAAGAATAAGTGTTAATCGTGTATACGATGATCATTTGTTCTTATCACAAGTTTTCTTGCTTTCTCGCCAAGTATAACGAGATCACAAATTTCTCGGGGTGATTCGAGGTCGAACTCAGGGACTTGTAACTAAATGTTGTGAAGCAATGCGTTTGAGGCGATGAATAAAAGAAAAATGAAGTTAAAAGACTATGTGCTACTCCTACTCCTAACTAAACAGATTGAGCAATGGAAGTATGACTATGAGAATTGGTAGAGGCGTGGAAACTGTTAACGCGTAATAAGATGCATGGAAAAATAAATAGAATTGTGGAGGGGATAAATTCACTGCATCATTAAGCTTGGTCACAAGGGTAATCCCAGCTCGTCACACTAACGCTTTGTACACCTCTCCATGATCAGCCACATGCTTATATCTCTATAACGTATGGTTGCATTGAGCATAAGAATATTCCTATCTTTAGGAACACTACTTACCTTGCTTAGTGAATCCACTACTTACCCTCTCGGACAGTTAGTCGCGGCTAATGAGCTCATAGACAAGCATTGCGACAGCCTCACACTAAGCAAAAAGGATTAACTCACTATACTTGCGCAACACACACCTCTTGATGGCTTGCTACATGCTTCATATCTCTATGTCGCATGATTGAGTATGTGATAACGCTTGTAATCTTACTTAGTTAGTTGCAATGAAAGTAAGGGATGATAAAGAAAAAGATAATGAAGATGGTGTCGAAGAAAATAAAGAGATGCATTGATTACAAAATGTATTAATGTCTTAAGCTAAAATGTAATACGATACAGAGATAAAAAGAGAGGTGAAGGCCTAGATGTGGGCAATCTCTTGCTTCCATTAGATGTATGTCAAGGCTACCGGTGGTACCATGGATGGGTGGTGGAGTAGTCTCTCTCGAGCTCTATCTCCAGCAAAGCTCCGATTGTCACTCGGAATGGGTTGAAGGAATGAAGAACTCTCAAAGAATGTCTTGCTCACGATCTCATCTGTGATCACAAGGATCTACCTTAAGGCAGAAGCTCGGATGCCTTGAATTTAGGCTCTACGACTCTATTTATAGAGCTCAAATGCCGACAGCTGAATCACTGCCACCTTCGGTGCAGTAGGTGAAATGTCAACATCATCTTTTTGGTACTTCCAAGCATGTTCATGCTTGTTTTCTAAAGTACCATCGCATTCCACCAACCTTGCGATCACCCTTTTATCATGATTATTACTTTGTAGTCGCAACCTCCATGCGATGAACGCATGCGATCAACTTTGTGATGGTCTGGGATTTACCGCATGCAATCGATTCCTACAATAGCTACAAAAATAGACATTTTGATGCAGAATAACGCATAATATTGGGTTAGCAGAGATTTCTCATGCTGATCGATGCAAGCTCACTTTTCACATGAATTCTTAGTATTATCACCATATATTCTACTTGTTAGCCCTCACAATTCTAAATAAAAGACTACAATAACTTGTATTTCTATCAGCTATCACTTGTCAACAAATAACTTCAGCCTGCCTATAGCAACAGCTGAAACAATCTCATCAGTACTGTCTCGAAGAGTCATCTGCGGCAACATTTTCCAGGAACTAAATCCTTGGTAAGAGGAACTAACATGATTGGTAGCACCTGAATCAAGGATCTAGGCAGAATCATCATTCTCTACCAGACACGTCTCCAAGACCAATAAATCATATTTACTGTCTTGTTTCCTCTTTTGGAGAATAGTGGGATCGAGGTCGTTTGCCACAAAATTCGTTTCACACAATTCTTTCCACTGTAAGTAATCGATCATGTTTAAAAGCTTTAGATAGAAATACTAACGAGTTGCTAAAAAGAAAAACACATTTACCTACGTTAGGTTTTGAGCAAATACCCGTTGTAAAACAAAACAACATCCAATAAGGTTATAGCAAAACTAACATGAACCCCGTGTGACATCTAGTTTCACAATGACGCTTCAAAGGTTTAGGACAAAAGCCACCAAAGAGAGGTTAGTTATCCCTCCTCTGAATTGAGAAGTTCTCAACTAATCATTAATATCATAACAACTCTTGTTCCTATCACGACTAGCCATCATTTATTTGGCCAAGAGATTATTAACTTGCTTAACAATCTCCTGTAAGTGTGACCCGCCATTTTAAGCCCTAGAGGTCCGTCCCAAAAGGCCAATCTGAAGGGAAAAAATCTAATTGGGGAAAAACCTAAAGCGACCCTATCCATTTCTGGAGTTCACATTGATATTGACCAACTGCACAAAACCCATCCGAAGGGACGCACAAAGGCGACACGAGGGAGTACAAAATGATCTCATGGTGTGAACCAATGATAGAGACTATAGGACATGTTGCACCCTTCACCCACTTACTATAAACACTCTCTCTGTCCACCTTGATATTAACTCATGAAAACACCATCCAAAAGGGGATACTCCCAGGGCACCACGCAGCCAAACATGAATCTCACGGTGTGAACATACAGGGAGAAACATGAGTGAAATCATAGACATATCTGATACGCCTTTTCCTCCTACTGAGTATTTTATAACCTAGGGTTTAGCTTACTTAGAAAAAACACGGCTAAGGATTTTAACTAAGTGACTTTTAGGTTTTCCCAAGAGTAACTTTTACCTTGGATAGTGAAAACAACTTTTGATCATCATCCATTAAACTCTTTAACGGAGTCTTTGACCAAAACGTCGCATGCTTGTTGAAAATCTATCTAATTCACCTTTCCAGGTAGGTTCCCAGGTAGGGGTGTTACGTTTCCGTCAACTTAAGAACCCCAGCCTAGCCAGAACCCGCCTTAGACAAAAGGTTCCTTATAGATAGGTTTACAACAAATTTAATCTTTTATTTCAACCAATTTAATCCTATTAAACCGATTTTAAAAGATTAATTTAGGTTACTAAACTCTTTAGAACCATTTGAACTTAGGTCTATCTCAATCGAATTTTAAAACCCTTTTTTAAGAAAAAACTCGAGTTCACCTTAAGTCTGCATGTAACTCTTAATTATTGATTTTAGGTCTATTTCCTTTATAACACTTATAAATAGAAACAACCACAATGTTAAGCTAACACATGCAAGGCGTTCATAATGTTTATAAACAACCTAAGTGTCATGCTCAATGCATTGTCCATTCATTGCTACTTCTTTTAATTAAAAACAACACATTTTCATAGAGAAATAAATGACAACTAAACAAAGTCAATGAAAAGATGTCATTAAAACTCGATAATGAAAATCTAAGTAATAGGGTATCCATAACCATGAAAACAAATCTAGAAAACTGCAAGTCTAAAAATGAATACCAAAACAAAGAGTTCTAAACATCAAGACTAAAATTGAAAGCATGAAAAAAAATATGGAAAACATGCACGAAAGCATAAAATTGGTCCCAGTAGCTTGGTCACGGATTCCGCTTGTCATTCGCTGACGTATCTCTACCTTACCTGAAACATAAACATGAGAAATGATGAGTATAAAATACTTTATAAGTAACCCACTACCGGAGTCAGGCTAGACATCCATGTCCTCTAGATGCCGACCTCTGGTGGGATGAACATACACTTCTAATATTCATGTAACACATATAAATAAACATCTAAACTCATCCTACCATAGTTAGGAGTACCCACTACCTTTAGTGAATCCCAAAGGAAATAAAACCTCTGGTGAATCCCAAAGGAGACACAACCTCTAGTGAATCTCGAAAGAGACATCACCTCTGGTGAATCTCGAAGGAGATACTACCTTTGATGAATCCTAAATGAGACACAACCTCTGGTGAATCCCAAAGGAAACATAATCTCTAGTGGGTATCTAACTAATAGTACATACAACAATCTCATAAATATATCATACATCATAACATAGGCTCACAACATATACATATATCACCTCATACTCATACATCCATAGGAGTTCATATATCACACATGCTGAAGTTCATGCTAACAATCACACATCGTTCATATATGATCAGAGCACTTCTTTCCTCATACATATCTATGTAAACAACCTGATAATCTTTAATGACAGCTTAAATTCCGTTGCCTGACACAGTTCCAATAGTAAGATTACTTACCTCGAGTCAAAATGCCAAGACTAGCTTAAGTAATTAAACACTAGCAGCACTCAACTTAACATTCTCAAACTGTGCCAAAAATGCCAACAAAACCGACCCACTAAATAGCAAATAAATTCCATATCAACTTCAATCTACAGTCAAAATTTTGTGGGTAAGCAAGATTTAGTCCAAAAATTTTTAATTGGGCATTCAACCAAAACCCAAAATTCCACCACTTACCAAGATCTTACCCTGAAACCAAGATCCAACAAGAACAATGACGAAGGAAAGAAACTCTGTGCGGCAGATCAGTGGAGGTAGATGAGCAACACACTCGGCTCTAGCAAACGGCGCAGCGGCTGGCTGGAGGCGAGTAGTGGCACTGTCTGCGGCAAGGCACTGGCTGAAGGCAAGCGACAGTGTGGCTGCTGGACTAAGGGACGAACGACGGGGAGGAAAAATCCCAGAGGGTGGTGGTGCTTCATGAAGACAAAAGAAAGAAAGAAAGAAAGAGAGAATTTGGGGGGAGGGGAGTTGTGTTGCGCGTGAGGGAGAGAGAAAGGGAGGAAAGAGATAAATTCATGTGAATTTAATTCAAAATTACGAATACACGGGATTTTACATTCTTCCCATCTATAACGACCCGGCAATTCTTCCCATCTATAACGACACGAGATTTAGAAAATTTGTTTAGATTAATCATTAAGTTGTTTTTACTCGCAAACTAAGTTATATATATTGTTGTTAGTATTTCTATTCATATTGGATTAAATAGATGACACTTTTTTTATTTTTTACAAGCATTTATAAAAGATATCAAAGATTTATGTGAAATATTTAATATAGATATTGAATCCTTCAATTTATAGATATATTGACTATTATATCGACATATCGACATATTCATCCATGCTTGAAACTTAAGCTACATATTTTACCACATGTAACTATAGTTTAAAATTTTAGTTGAAATCTTAAAATTTCAATTGAAAATCTTGTAATTTTGGTTGGGGGAAATTTCGATTTTCCTCAACTTCTTGAAATTTCTCAAAATTCCGAGTTTTTTCTTTTTAAACAATTAACTATGCTAGTCCAATGGAAGTATTTTTCTCTTTTATCATTAAAAAAGAAAAAAAAAAAACTATGTATTTTCCTTCATCTTTTCTATTGAATTTTTACATCATTCTACCTCATACTTGAATTATGCTATATATAATTTTTCATTGTTGTATCTACTTCATTTTATAATAAACAAATTATTTTATATGCAAATATTTGATATTATTTTATAATCATTTTTTTCTTTTTGGACATTTGTACAAATATTTCTCAATAAACATCTGAATATTATTTTACTCTACAAAAAGGATTAAAAGTAATCAATTATAACCTAATTCAATCACAATCAAAGTTTCATTAACCAATTTCGATCCATTTTCATAAAAAAATTTCAAAATTTTCATCATATTTCAAACATGTCCGGTAACTAAAACTAAACATTATTAAAACTAAATTTTCTTCATATATTATAATAAATGAAGATGGAACCGTCGGCCTTGGTTTCTTAATGAAGCACACACATAGATAAATCCATTTTGTATATGACCACAAAATAGAAAGAAGTCCAAATCAAAGACTAATAAATACAATTTTATTATTAATTCCACGTCACATTTACACATTCAATTAATTACACCTTGCTACAACACTATCCACTACACAATTCTTTCTTCTTTTCACACACTAATTTTATATTATATACACATGTGGTTTCTTCTTTACATTTTTCTTATTTATACTCTCCATCCCATTCCTTCATATTTCACAATCAATCAAATTAACCAAATCAACGTACCATCCTTCATGAACCTTAACTGATACAGTGGCTACCTGTACTAAAACTTCGGCAGCTTTCACCATCCTTTCGGTTAGCACGGCACCTCCGACTTGCCGGAGAGCCATTTCTGCTAATCTTCTTCCAGTCTTTCCGCTTCCACCTAGAATGACTCCTCTCGCTCCCAAGTAAACGGCACGTGACACCTTTTCAAACACGGCATCCCCTGCCTGCAAGAATTTTTGTATCATCCGACTGACGACTACCCTCCTTGATTGAAGCACCTCCGCATCACCATCTCCTGTGAATTTAACTATTGCCTCGGTAATTTCTTCGCTTCCTGCATTTTCGTCTCGGTCTAACATGTTTGAAAGCTGTTGAGCGCAATTCGAGACTGCGGTTTCTAGGTCTGTAGTGGTCATTGTTGAACTTCCCTGGCTCAGGAGGATCTGCCGGCAAACAAGTATGCTACAAGAAAAACAACAGCAAAGCAAAGCATAAAACATTTGTTATCAAAACGGTACAAAACTCCAGTTCTTCTCAACCATTTTCGATTCAAGTTTTTCGAGTTGTTACAAACCTTGTTGTTGAGACAATTAGTTTCTGAACTTCAGCTTGAACAGCCCTTATCCGACTAAGGTTAAGACTGAACGTTTCTGGAATTACTTCTTGTGTTACACCAGACACACCAGTAACCAACTTTAGAAGTCCCAGCCTGATAGCTATATCCAATTCTCCTCCACCACATTCCGGTTGTTCATTGCCTAACGATATAAGAGAAGAAGTAAACAACAGCCAAAAAGTTAAATCTGGCTCTAACTTGGGAATATTATTGGGTAATTAGAGAAAAAGAGAATCGATGGATTCAGTTGTTAGCACCTGTAGTTTCTCTGGCAGTATTATAAGTCTGTTGGCTTGAATTCCCCGGCCGGACAATACCTCCACCGGTTCTTAGAGAGGTGGATGGAAGACAGCCCTGCAATGATCCCTCGGAAACTACAAACAATGATGATAACAAGTTTTTGTGTTCTTCCCATTCCTGGTTTTTGCAATGCCATACAGACGACAGCCATTGCATTGTTTTTGGAAGCTTGGTGTTGGCATCAGATGGAACCCCATATCGGTTGGCAAAAGCTTTTCTAAGATAATCAAAACCATGGGGTCCGGATAAAATCGACTTCATAATTCCTATACGAGCTTTGCTTATCTCTTGTTTGAGCACCTACAATTGGAGCACAAAAGTTAAATTTTGCAGCTATGTATCAAAGAAAATGCAAATGCAACGTTAAACTCTCTAGATTGTAAACATTTGTGACATTAGTGATGTTGAAAAAGTATTTCGAAGAGAAATCAATGCAATAGATCAAATCAAACTCTCAATCCAACTATTGATGAAACGTGTCCAAAGAATTATTCAGAGGATGCTATTATTTTCCATAACATTTGATCTCCCCAATCAAAAGAGTGCTGAAAGAGAAAACTAAAAGTATGAAACAAACCTGAATCTGTTCCAGGACAAATTGCAGACCCCTAATCAAGGCAATCTCACATGGATTCTTCGATTTATCTTCGGTATGAGGACATATCTCAGTTAACTCTCCAAATAAACTCTCGTAACTAGCCTTCAGCTGGCCCTCTTTTGAAGGAGACGAGAGCTTCTGCAATGTGACTAATGTAAACTCCAAAATTCTCCCAAGGTAGTCCATATCCATGTTCCCCGACTTGAGTACCTTCCAAATGACAGAAAATGAAAAGAAAAATATAAATCTGCATGTATATATAAAGATTTTAAAGACGATAATTTCAGCATGTCTGATGATTAATACCTGGGAAAGAAAGTCTATGTCAAAGGCTTCAGTTATCTGCTGTTTCCAGCTCTCTGGAGCCATACTGCAAAGTTCATCGTGGACCTCTCTCACAAGCTGAACCACCCAATCGTAGTTGGGCTCTTCCTGTTTCAAGGATTCCATGACACCATCCCAGAAGGCCTTCTGCATTGTTTCTCTCATCTTTACCTGAAAGGAAAAAGGGAGAAGGTATTTGAAGTTTTCTATGTGATGAAAATAGAACGAAAAATGAAATCTTCCTCTAGATATTACTTTTGACGAGATATTCTGTTTTAGAATATTAACATGAGAAAAGTCCTATTGTTATATTTTGGATGCCACAAGTAGTGAACAGAAACTAAAACTGATTTATAAAGATCGCAAAATTTAAAAAATAAATAAATAAATAAAGGGTGCAAACCTGAATGCTATTTTGATCTTCTTCAATCATGGCCAAACTGTCAGGAAAAGGATGTTGCTGGAGAAGGAACTCATTTACCAAAAGTTCATTTTCAGTGGTCAAGTCTCCAACAGACCCTAACTGGCCTCCTGGAATGCTTCTTCTAGATTCAGGTAAATCACTTGGTTTAGCCACCATTTGATCTTCCCTGAATAAAGAGCGGATTACACGAGCTGGCCTTTCAATATACTTGTCCTCATTGCTCCTGACATCTGATCTTGAAACATAAGGACCACCTGAGTTGGAAATAGGTGAAGATATAAACTGTGCAACTGGCGAACTGAAAGGGCTTCCATTTTCTATAGACTCAAAGTACTTAGATCGTGTTTCAGATAAAGCACTTTCCATACGCTCAATCCCAGCATCTCCACTGAGGTTCTGAACCTTTTCTCTTAAAAGTTTCTTGTCATCAGAGACCTGGTCCACATATTACTAACAATTAGAGAAAAGATCACATGTCAAGATTGCTCAACGCTACACACAATATCAATCCACGATAATACATAATTTGGCATGTTTTTTCAATCCATGGGTTTTTAAATAAGAGATTACTGACAAAATTCAAGAACATAATCAAACACAGAAACCAAATGTGCAGTCAAAATTATTAATTACCTGCCATTTAATAATATTAGAATATACAGATCCCTGTAATTTTTTAAATGTAAACTTCAAAACAAGACAAGTATAACCTGCTTCTGGATGGCCTTCATATCATGCGTAAGAGCATTATCTTCTCCACCAGCTGACAACTTGCAAGTTTGGAGCATAGACAATTCGAGATGACAAGCAGCTCTCACCAAATCCTCTTCTAGAGCTCGTGCGTCCTTCACTTTCCACACCACAAAGCAATTCAGGTAGGAACACCATGCTTTATCAAATGCAGCAAGCTGAGATCTGAAGGTCCACTGTTTTTGTGAAGATTCTGATTCATCATCCGAACTCTGAATTGGCCCTTCCAATATAATCTTTATCAATAGTTCAAACTCGTTGACAAATTCTTGTGCAGTCTTTGCCAGAGCAATCTCACGTTGTCCCTGACTACTAAGAACGGCATCAGGATGACCCAGTATCATATAAGCACAAAGGACCACTCTAACTGGATATCTGGATGGTTTAGCAATACTTTTAGGTACCTCCCTAACTACTACTTTTCTTGTGTTTCTGCTCCTTGAAGAACTTGGAGTAGACCTCCTTTTAGGAGAAGCAACTCGCTTGAGGAGGTGGTCAATATTTTCAAAATTAAATGAATAACTTGTAGCAGCAACAGCCTTAGCGACTTTCAAGCGGCTTTCAAGTCGATCAAGTAATGCTTTAACCGTTTGGAGAGTCGAACTTGATTCAATCAGAACAGCAAACTGCTCAAAAGGCATGGACTTAACAGATATTCCATTAATGTTCAAGGAATTGTATGCTTCAGTCAATGTTAAAGTAGTCCTCCTCAATTTGAGAAATCTCCTCCAGCACCTAATGGGGAAAAATTGTGGGGATGAAAATGTAGTTTCATTCAAGGGAATAAGTTTCTTAATTCATCAACAGAATCATATTCAACATAAAAAGTATTCAATAGGTAAAGGCTGACGGATCATCTGCCTCTTTTTAAGGATGGAAAAAGAAATGTTCCGTCGTATGATTTTGCATGCAAAACTAAGGGACATAATGCTGATTTGACCTCAGATTACGACTAGCAATATTTATCCACATAGCTTCAACCCCCAAGTAGCAAAGAGACGAGAAAAATGGTAAATTGGTGAGAGTACTAAGAAAAGTATTGAGGTTAATATATCTCAACCTGTAATAGAAAGAATGTAGTAGTAGAAAATACTTTGTCATCTCAAGATATATAGAACCCACGATGTAAAGTGTTCAAATTATATAAAGAGTTCTATCTTTAAAAGCAGGAAGCGTGAAGCATGGCCAATCTTTAATTTTAACTTTAACACATTCTCCATTAAGTCAAGATATAAGGTTTATCTTAAAGCATAAATATAAATATGAAAGCGAAGAGTAACAGAAGAAAACCATTTTGAAAAAGTAATTCATGTTTTAACCTAAAAAACAGTGAAGAGCTAAAATACCTTGCTAATTTTTGGGATAGGATGTCAGCCTGTTTTTGCATCCTAATAATATTTACTCGACTAGCTATATTTGGCCTTCCTCTCTGCCTCAAGTATTCTGCTCTTTTTCTTTTTGCCTAATGATCCACCAAACATCACAAGAATGAGAATGGTACCGACAAACCCAGAACATGTAATCAGAGTTAAATCAATGGGCAAAATCAGAGTCCAGTGTGTGAATAACTATTTTATTTCCAATTGAAATTAATGATCTATTAAAACACAGGAAGAATGAGAATGATACACACAAATACAAGGCATGTGACTAGCTATTTTAATTCCAATTGAAATAAACATGCATACCCTTTGCATTCGATCTTCCAACTTATCCTTCATTTTCGTCCTCTCAAGCTCACGTTGTTGAGATACAGACTTAGCCACACGGCGAGCCTGCAACACTCGAGCACGTGCCCTCTTTATTTCTGCTTCCAACAAACCCAGCCGTTTTTTCTCAGCAGCTGCACGCTTCTGAGAAATTGCAGCACGCACTCGCTCCTTGTACTTATTTTCCCAAGTCATCTTTCTTACCAATGACATCGATGACCTTTCCATCAGTGAGGCCCTTCGCTGCCTGTAAGCCTTCAGGATAAGCATTCTATTGGCCTCCGCTTGCTGTGCTCGAGTTGCAACTTCCTTGCCAAGCTTCTCACGCTCTTTCTCTTTACGTCTCTCCACAACTGTTTTAGCGACTTGTCGTACCTCATCCACCATAGCAAGACGCTTCTGAGCATTAGCCAATATGCTCAACCTGTCATTTTAAAAGATCAGTAACTTATAGTTTGGAAAGCTAACGATATATATCATGCATGAACAATCAGACCATTAGCACTCTCCAACAAATAAATAAAGACCACATAAAAAACCACAGCAATTGTTATCAATAGAAAAATAAGTATCACAGATTCCCAGAATCAACATAGAAAAAGGATCTTTTTATAATCGTGAATTAGAACTCCATCAGTATTCAAATCTCAACCTGAATTCAGAAGAAAAGCCACAGAAAGGTATGCAGAACCAATGATAAAGAGCTCAATACAGAGGATTCAAAGACCACAAATGTAATATAATAAAATATATATGTATGTATGTGTGTGCGCGCGCATGTGAGTGTGTATGTAATCAACTAAATAAGATGCGACTCCAGCCAGCATTCTAAAGATAGAGACATCTCATCCAGCAATTAATTGGTTGCAACAGTTCATATGCAAATGTCTGAGATTTTCTTGGATGTATTATATGTGAGAATAGTTGGTGTATAGTCTAAGTTATTCGGACTGCCTATGATGATCTCAGATATATGGATTGACAATGACCTTTCCATTAAGTTCATGTACTACCAAAATTCTGGAAAATATATTTATTACTTATTAGTTTACCTCTTCTGCTCTGCAGCCAGGAGTTTTGCTTCAAGCCGCTGACCAAGGTCTCCCTCCTGAGAAGAAGAATGTGATGGACTTTTCGGCTTTGGTCGAGCCTTGCTGGACAACTTCTCATAATGTTGCTGCACGAAAGAAATAAAAGAGAATTAACAGAAGCAGTTGGTCTAAAGTTTCCCACCAAAGGTTCGAAGCATCCTGCCTCTTGTACCAAAGAAACAGAACAAACAAAAAATCATGAAACAGATTCGGGAAAAAGAGAAGAGGTCCCAAAAGTAGGTAGAACGAATTGAGTAGACAATTATTAAAAATCAAACGTGTAACGAAATTAAAACTCGGATCATAAAAGGATGGTTAGCGAAAACAAGAAAAAAATAATTGCTATTCATTCTTTCTGCTGCTGTAGTGTTATCAAATGCCCTCCAGCCAGCAGTTAACGCAGGATGATATTGATTCGAGAAAACGAAATAGATATTAAACAACAAGAAAATTTCCAACTAAACACACAAGACGGAGAAGAAAGAATTTCATTTCGCAAAAAAGAAAAAAGGAAAAGCGGAAGTCAGAAGAAAGCTTATGTGAGAGAAAAAGGAACCGACCAAACCACCCCAAAACAGAGGAACCAACCAATCCTATCGACCGTCCAAACCAAAAAGAAAAACGAAGAAAAAAGTAACACGAAAATTCCAGATGTGGGGAAGAAATGAGGAATCAAACGATGGATGATTGACGTGAAAAAAATTAGCAAGAACCATTGGGAACTCTGATCATGCTACTCAGGAGAGCCATGCAGTCTTCCAAGATATTATTTCAAAACCAAATTACGCAACAATTTCAGAGGAAAAACGGATAAAAGTTGGAAACGAACACAAAAAAATACCCAAATTAAACATGAAAACAAACTGCTCAAGATACATACACAAACACACACACACACACACACAAAAAAGAAAAAAAAAGTAAGTATATCATTTGAAGTCACTGTTATCAAGTTAACGTAAAAGGAAAAAAAAAATCCGTGATAGGTGTATGGAAAAGACGTTAAAGAACAAAAATCTTGACCACTCCAAATCAATCGGCGAGATGAAACGGCAAAAACGCTTGAATTTGGAAAATAAAAAATAAAATTAAAGACTTCCTCTTGATTCCGGCATGTCCAGTACACAAAAACAAAAAACCAAGAAATGAACAATTCGAGTAGGATTAGGTTTAGCACCTGACGACGAAGATCAGCATGACGAAGCTTAGCCTCAATTTCCTCCACAGTACTGGGAGACTTACACTCCACGAGAAGTCTCTGACGAAGTCGCTTCGGAATTCTCGGTGGAGAAGAACAAGATGAATGAGAAGAAGAAGAAGAAGAAGAAGAAGATAAGAGAGAATCACCAGGCGAAAGGTCCACCGATATCCCTAAACCCCCTCTTCTCTCGGTCGGAGAAGGCGTATCGACTCCAGCTTCCATGAACAACGACGAAGAAGAAGATAAGAATCAGCAAGGCGGAAGGGGAGGCGGTGGCGGCGGCTAGGAGGGCGATCAGAATGAAAAGACGATGAGAATTTTGCAGAAATATGAAGGAAAAGAGATTGGTGAAGAAATGGAGAAGAAGAAGAGGAAAGGGAAAAGGGGCGTTGGGCTTGGGATTACGAATGAGGAAAGCGTGCGAATTTTTATTTTTTTTTAATTTAGTTTCTTTTTATATATATATATAAAATAAGGAGTCGTCTTTGTTGAGGAGTGTCAACTTTTCCAATCTGGACCTTCTTATTCACGCCACGTCACCTCTGACCCCAACGGTAATCTTTTTTATATTCTTCCCATTTCTTTCCTTCAATTCATATAAAAACGAATTTATTCCAATGTTGAAATGCCTCCAATATGTTATTGATTAATTTTCTATGATTGCATACACATTTATGTTATTTACAACTATTTTAGTGTTAAAAGATTTAGAATTCCTGTTTATATGATAATTCATTTTAATAATAAACTAATCTCTTCTTAGTTGTAGATATAACTAATACATTATTAGCAGATCATGTATATTTCTCTGTTGATTTTTACTGATTACGTTTTCTCACTTTCTTTATTTGTCGATTTCATAACAATATATGTATGAATATAGGAAGAAAAAATCAATATCAACTCTCGAATTCAACGTCTTTCAATTTAGGTAAGTGTTGTAATCTTACTCTTAAATTCAAAATAGTTTCAGTTTTACCTTTCTATAGGACTATGTTTGAAATTTTGTTAAAAAGTATTCTCAGATATTTTTAAAATTTTTTTTTTTGGTTAAAATTAGTTTTGGCAATGTTATTCATTAGTTGTTGTGTCATTAACCAAATTTAAATTTGTACAAAAACTTGGTAAAATTGAATTTGAAATTTGAGTTTAGTATCTGAACTTTGGTTTATAATGATTTAGTCTATGGACTAAATTGTTACAAATTTTAAAAATACAATGACTAAATTGTTACATACTAAAGTCCAACGACTATTTATTGCAAAATTGAAAGTACCGAGACTAAATCGTTACAAACCAAAATTCAAGAGATTAAATTATTATTTTCATGAAAGTTTAAGGACCAAAAATGATTTTTTACCTAAATTTTAAGATGACTTTATGTTAAAATTAATAGGTGAATTAGTTAAAATTAAATAAATGACGCAAATGACAATAGTTTTCAAGTCTGTGTCCAATTAGATAAACGGGAGAGTTTAGGATGAAAATCATACGCATGACAAATTTAAAGATAAAACTTTGAATTTTTCCCATTACATGATACGGTTTTTAAATTTAGAGTTTTTCCTTTCCTTTTTCCTATTACAATATGTGAGTGGAAAGATTCAAACGTTTATCTTGTCTAGTTTAATCATATGCTCAAATTAGCATGATTCTTTCTTAAATTACTTCTTCTCAAACTTTTCTATTCGTGTACTTACTAATTACTATCCTATCATGTAATTAGTCAAATTTAAGGAGTTGTCAAAGCACAACTCAATTCTCTTGGATATTTTATTTTAGAAGGTAAAGTTTCATGTTTATTTTTATTTTTTATTTTTTTTTAAGAGATTGCAAGTATGTGTTTAAAGCCACATGTGTAGGTTAATTATAAAATTTTCAAGCAAAAAATTTATGTTAAATATTTCATAAGAATTAAATAATTTTGTGTGAAAATGTGGATACTAAAACAAAATAATTTGCAAGTTGAACAAGTAAAATAGAACTAGAATATATGAGATTTTAGGATTAATTAATATAGGATTTAGGCCATAAATAAAAATTCAAAAAATACTATCAATGGCCCATGTTTTTGGACTGAAAAGTTATGAACAAAGTGGGGACTCTCCATTAAAAGAAAACTTTAACATTGTGATCATAGCAATGAAAATCACCTTCCATCTTCTTTGTCTTTTTTTTTTTTTTCTAATTTTTTAATCAATTAAGAATTAATATGTCAAATACATTATCTTAAACTTTCTATAAACCATTTTAAATATAAAATTACTGAAAATATTTATAAGTAATAGTAAAATATTATAATTATAGACTGTGATAAATTACTATTCATGTCTATCTAGACATATAGTAGTATACTGCGATCTATCACGATCTATAACTATAATATTTTATTATTATTTATAAATATCTAAATTTATTTTTCTATATTTGAAAATAGTCCTAAATTTCGTTCTCGTTCTCATTTTCATATTAAAATAAAACTGTTATAATTCTGGAATATTAACAAAACATTGGAAAGGCTTTGTTTCTTTTTGTTTTTCAATAATCAAAGATTAAGTAGAATGGTTTTATTTTAAATATTATTTTGATCCTTGTATTTTAAATTTTGTTACTTTAGTTCCTCTACTTGTAGTAAATCGCAAATACAGTCCTATATTTTTAATATATCATAAATTTAGTCTAAATTTTTTATCAAAATTAAATAGATAATAATAATAATAATAATTTTTATGTAAGAAATGATACAATGTAAATATATTTTTACAATTTTGAAAATAGATGCTCATGAGACAAAATTGTTTGTAAAAAAAATGACAATAGACTAACTGTGATGATTAATTTTAAGATTTACTATAAGTGGAATAAAGTTGAAAAATAATTAAAAGTACAAGAATCGAAATAAAATAAAATCTAAAGTATAGAAATTAAAAACGATACTTTAACCATTCACTTTTTATTATATATATAAATATATACAATCATTTAAAATCACAAAATACTATAACACAAAAATTATAAAATTTAGAAATCAAACTTAGCATGCATGTGTTATTATTTAATATACAACATACTTTTCCTTATCTTGCTCAACAAATGAACTCTTTCCTTAAAAGAATTAAAAGTAATCTTTCGCAAGTTGATAACAGGTGGAAAAATGATGATTCAAGTTATTATTATATTCATTTTTAAAGAAAAAAATACATATAAATAGAGTTGCTACCTTATAGTTATCAAATTTGTAATTTTAAATAAAATAAGAAAACAATATACTCATTGATTTTAAAAGGAATATATTATTGGGGTTGATATTTTAAATCTCGTAGTTCCTGTAGTTTGTAATGGTAATGTACAAACAATTTATTTATTTAATAAAATTAGTAGTATTTTTTTGACATTTAGTAGCTTTAACGCACAAAAATAATAAACTAACATCAAAGATTGTCTTCTGTAACTTAAACATGTATGTGGGAACATACAGGTGGATCGTGTTTAAGAGACAACCTAAATGGTATGTAGTATGAATAAGGATGGGTATCTTATCCTAGTGATACTACGAATACGACCTGCTTCATAGATATTACAATTGTTGTAAAGTGTTATAAATGATCTAATCCTGAACATTCATATAGAAACATGAGAGCGGAAGTGTTCTAACAAAGAGTTTGTATAAGACCAGACCCTGAAATGAATAGTCTCACTATATAATACCATTGATAAAAGAAACTTACATTTCACCAGAATAATTATAGGTGACTTGACCTAAATCCTGAATGAGTTGTGAACTATTGCTTATGAAGGCGATCCTTTGATCTACATGGGTGAGAGTGGCAAGTTTGGTCGACTCAATATGCCTACCATTTTGGGATTCATCTAATTGGGGAGTTGGGAACACAACTACACATAAAAGGAATTCACTCATTCTATATAGTTAGAGAAACTAGAGAAATTACTCCCTTAAGGGCTGATTCCGAGGCTTGAACAATCTGGTGCCACACCCTATCTTGGCCTAGAGGGGTTTGGTCATAGTTGGACTATGACTTATTGTTCATCAGAGGGATCAGTGGTACTTAAGAAGTTAGATCTAACTAGAGAGGAAAAACAGGAATTTTGACTCAACTGTACTTACGAGCAATTTGTGAAATGTCACTGCATCGTTGATTGGTTTTATCCAATAGACACAGAAATATATCGAAGAGTGTAGTTATCGGTCTTTAGTGGAGTAACCATCAGTTAATGAAGTTGGGTAATTTAATTAAAGAGTTTAATTAATTATCCAAGTAGGTGTTATTGAGAATCAAATTAATTTTGGGTTAATTTGAATTGTTCAAATTAATTATATATGATATAATTGATATAAACTAATTATATGTGATATGGTTGATATAATGTATTTGATGCATTATAATATAAAAATTTATTTTGAGAGGAAATAAATATTTGAATATGATTCAAATATTAATTTTATGAATTTGATTCATATAAAAATTATAGGTTAAATTTAATATTAAATTGGTTTATATTTAATACTACAGGTTAAATGAGAGAATTTCAAACTATAATTTATATTATATTTGATATAATATAAACTAAAGGTTATATGTTATATTAGATATGACATATAGTATAATAGTTATTATATAATTATTAAATTAAAATTTTTAATTTAATATTATTTAATTTTTGAATTAAAATAAGGGCTTATGAAAATAACTTCCTCCCGTCTCCTCCTATTTTTTTTCTCATAATCGTGAATGTGGGAGGTTGGAACAAAAAAGATTCATCTTCTTCCCTTCTTCCCTTCTTCCTCCCATTCAACCTAGAGCATGATTGTGAGTGCATCTCCTAATTTATTTTCTCTACCAAAGGTTCTCTCTCAAAACTCAAGATCCCCTATTCCAATTTTTTTTTTTTTTTTTTTTTTTTTTTTTTTTTTTTTTTTTTTTTTTTTAAGTAAAGCCCACATCCTTGCTGATTCTCACCCGGTTATAGTGTGGTGGTATCCAACCATTTAGCCATTTGGGTGATCGAAGTATTCGTGTGTTGCAAAATTTTGGAGAGGATTTTTCGTGTACTTTTCTTCTAACCCTAAATTCATCTTTTCTTAAAAAGCATGTTTTAATTTTTGTGAATGCATAATGTTCCCATCCTCTGTAATTTTACCTTTCTATGAAAATTAATTTTGGGACCCGATCACGATTCCGCTTCGGTTTTCACAATCCTCTATATATATAGATGTTGAACTTTTAAAAGTATATCCTCTAATTTTAAAAATACCTAATAGGTTTTTGATATTTTAAATTTAGGTTTAATAAACTTTCAGCATATTCAAAATTATTGGTAGGTCTATACATTCTAGAAGCTGTTGAATGAATCAAAAACCTATTTCACATAAAATTAGAAATGGAGGATTGAAAACACAAAATTGAAATTTAGCCCCGTTTGCTACCCGTTTGATTTTTTGTTTTTGTTTTAAAAAATTAAACCTTATAGATGCTACTTTTGCCTCTAAATTTCTTCATCTGTTATCTACTTATAGTTTAAAAAAACGAAGTCAGATTTTAAAAACTACAAGAAGTAGCTTTTAAAGTATTGTTTTCATTTTTGAAATTTGGCTAAGAATTCAACCATTATACTTAAAGATGCAAATCATTGTAAGAAATGATAAGAAAATAAACTTAATTTTCAAATACCAAAAACTCAAAATAAATGTCTCGTTTGGTAACCATTTTGTTTTTTTAAAAAAAAACAAAAAAAAAACAAGCCTATAGACAATACTTTCACCTCCAAATTTCTTCTTTTGTTATCTACTTTTCGTCATTGGTTTAAAAAACTAAGCCAAAATTTGAGAGCTAAAAAAAGTAGCTTTTAAAATTTTTTGTTTTTGGAATTTGACTAAGAATTCAACCTTTGTACTTAAGAAAGATGTAAATCATGGTAAGAAATATGGATGATATAGGCTTAATTTTCAAAAAAAAAAAATCCAAAAAACCAAATGGTTACCAAACGGAACCTAAATGATTTTTCAAACGGGACTTTAAGAATTTTAGACATTTTTTCAAAAAAAAATTAAGAACCTATTAAAGACAAAATTAAAAGTTCAAGAATCGATCAGACAAATCGAAAGATTAAATACACATAAGCCTAAAATTTCAACAAAAGGGATATATTATAAGTACTCTTTTTTAAGACAAAGTCCTATTGGCTTCAAAGAATGTGGACACCCTATTAGAAATTATTATATTATTATAAAAACAAATGGGTTAAAATACCATCTTGATTTTTTACTTATAGTTACATTTCATTTTAGTCTCTTTTCAATTATCTAATTTTAGTTGTATTGTGAATAAATTTTAAATCTAGTTTTACAAAATTAATTTTTATTGATATTGGTTAAATATTAACAATAATTTTTTCTTCCATAAAAATACATTATATGAATATATTTTCATCACATTTTATCCAAAGAATATTATTATGACTAATTTTTTTAAAAAAATAAACAATAAATTCACTATATAAATTAATTATAAGATTTATTGAAAATATAAAGATTAAAATTTGACAATTGAAAATGTTGAGACCAAAATAAAACGAGGAGACTAAAATTAGACATAACATAGTAAAAGGATGCAAATGAAATTTTAACCTTCAAAGAAATTATAAATTCCCACAATGGGAAAAAAGAAAAAAATTAAAATAGAATCGATAGGAGGAGTGGCAAACAGGTGGTTTGATGTAAAAGAACAAACATCCATTTTCAAAAGCCTTCTCATTTCCCCCATGTGCTATCATTCTGATTTCCTTCAATCTCGCTTCACATCTCAAAAATTTAATTTAATATTACATCAAAAGTCAAATATATAGGCGTTATTTGCTAATCATTTAATTTTTATTTTTGTTTTTAAAAATTAAGTCTGTATCATCTACATTCTTTACAATGTTTTGTATCTTTCTTAAATACAATGGTTGAATTCTTAGCCAAAATCCAAAAACAAAAACTACTTTTTGAAAACTACTTTTTTATCCGTGAGAAGTAGATAACAAATGAAAAAATTTGGAGATAGAGTAGGGTCCATAGGCTTAATTTTTAAAAACAAAATGATTATCAAACGAATCATAATTTGTTTATTATTTTTAATGGTCCCTTTTAACTTTAGATGTTGATTCTATTAATAGGTCACTACCAATATCTTTTTCTATATAGATTTTGTCTGAGTGAACTTTTTTCACTTTTCATTTTTTGGTGCGCTATTGGATTAAGTCGTAACATGTTTAATATGGTCAATGAGACATGTCTCGAATGGTTTAGTAGAAGTTTAGAAGAACTCGAAATTGACCACAAATAAGGATCGCTCTCATGATCATATGGGATGTTGTTTGGTAAGCAAGCTCTTATCTAACCGATTTGTTCAAGTGATAAGTAATTCAAAACACATTTTTCAAATTGCTTGAAAAATTGAACATGGTCTGGATGTGGAATTGTTAGAAGAAATGTTGTATGATGATCATAGTACTCGAGTAATGGAACAAGCCTCATATTTTCTTTTTTAATTTAGGTTTTTGCTTTGTTCTTATTAACGTGAATTATAATTTATGTTTATGAGGTGTAATTCTCCTAATTATTATTCTCCTTTTTTATAATTTCGTTTTTTGTATTTTCCTTTATTATTTACTTGGTGTCTAAGCCTTTCATTCACATTTGTAAAACAATACTGTTGATTATTCAATAAAATACACAGAACAACCGTTTTTAAGAAACCCTTCGTGTCTATTAAACTTCTTGATTTCATATTTTCTACTATACCATTACGAATACATTTTATGATCCCCCCAATGAGTAATTTTAATAAAGTCATGGCAGAATGTAATCTTGCTAATGCAATACGCACCTTTTATCAAATGAAAAAGGTGAGATGATTCTAATAAGAGTACAAAACGGTTGGAGAATGTGTAAAGATTTCAGAAAACTTAGCGAGGTAACAAAAAAGATCACTTTCCTATATCTTTTATTGACCAAATGGTTGAACAGCTCGTCGGGAAACCATATTTTTGGTTTCTTGACAATTTCTCCAGATTTTATCAAATACCAATAGCACAAGATGATTAAGAAAAAACTACTTTTACGTGCACTTACGATACATATGCATTTAGGAGAATGTCATTTGGGCTATGTAATCCCTCAGGTACGTTCCAACGATGTATGATGAGTATTTTATCCGACTACATAGAAAAGTGCAAAAAAAATTTCATGGATGACTTCACTGTATATGGTAATTCTTTTGAAGATTGTTTACACAATTTGAGTTTGATTTTAAAAAGATGAAAACAAATTTAGTTTTGAATTATGAAAAATGTCATTTCATGGCTTCTCACGAAATTGTTTTAGGACACCTTGTATCTTTTAGAGGCATAAAAGTAGATAAAGCAAAAATAAATATTATTGCTAACCTTCCCTATTCTAAAAACATTAGGGAAGTGTACTCGTTTCTTGGTAGTGCAGAATTCTACGAGAGGTTTATTAAAGACTTTTCAAAAATTGCACTTCCTTTGTCAAGCCTACTTCAAAAAGATCCCATATTTGATTTCAATGATGAATGTAAGGAAGCTTAAAGAGAAGTTGACTTCAACTCCAATCCTTCAACTACCCCAATGGGACTTGCCATTCGAGATCATGTGCGATGCTAACAACCTAGTAATTGGGGTAGTATTAGGATAAAAAGTTGACAAGAAGTGCCATGTGATCTGTTTCGCGCATCAAGAACTCTCAATTCATCTCAAATCAAGTATTAAACCACAGAAAAGGAATTTCTTTCCATTATTTTTGTTACAAATAAATTTAAATCTTACATTCTCGGTTTTCTAATAATTGTTTACACTGACCACGCCTCTCTTAGGTACCACATTACGAAGAAAGAATCTAAGCCCAGACTTGTAAGATGGATCTTTCTTTTGCAAGAGTTCAACTTGATCATCAAAGACAGAAAAGGATCTGAGAATTCAATGGCTGACCACCTAAGTCGAATCATGCAAGAAGAAGAGTTAATTCCAATTAGAGAAGACTTTCCTGATGAATACCTTTTCAAGGTATCTGCTTTCCTACCTTGGTATACGTCGACATGGTAAATTACCTTGTGACTGGTAAGTTTTCCTTTGACATGTCTTCATCTAGAAGGTCTGAACTCAAAAGTGACTCTAAATATTTTGTATGAGATCCTCCTTATCTATGAAAATTTTGCTCATATCAAATAATTAGAAGATGTGTCCTTAACGAAGAGTTTGAGTCTGTATTATCGTTTTGTCATGAGCATGCATGCGGAGGTCATTTTAGTTCAAAACGAACTGCTAGAAAAATTTTAGACTCAGGACTATTTTGGATTTCTCTTTTTGCCGATTCGTATGCATATTGCAAGTCTTGTGAAAAATGTAAAAAAATCTGTATCCTTTTCAAAAAGAAATGAAATGCGCCCACTCAATTTCATTCTTGTTTGTGAAATATTTGATGTATGGGGCTTAAATTTCATGGGTTCATTCCCTTCTTCATTTGGCTATCTGTACATTTTACTTGGAGTAGATTATATTTCCAAGTGAGTTGAGGCAATCCCCACTTGAACAAATGATTCTTCTATTGTTTCAAAATTTCTCAAAAATCACATCTTTTGTAGATTTGGAATTCCTAGAGCCATTATAAGCGACCAAAGATTACATTTTTGCAATAGGACCATAGAGATATTATTGAGGGAGTACACTACCGTGTTGCAACCCCGTATCATCCTCAAACAAATGGACAAGCGAAAATTTCGAATAGAGAAGTGAAAAACATTCTAGAAAAGATAGTCAACTTGAAGAGAAAAGATTGGAGTTCCAAACTTAATGATGCGCTTTGGGCTTATAGAACCGCTTTTAAGACACCCATAGGAACAACCCGTATATAATTGTATATGGCAAAACATGCCATCTTCCAGTAGAGGTTGAACACAAAGCGTATTGGGCGGTAAAACAATGTAATTTGAATCTAGCCCAAGCCAGAAAGGAAAGACTCCTAGAATTGCAACAATTAGAATAATTAAGACAAGATGCTTATGAAAATTCAAAAATTTATAAAGAAAAAACCAAAATTTTTCATGACAAATGCTTGATAAGAAAGGACTTCAAGATAAGACAAAAAATTTTCTTTATAATTCTAAATTACAATTGATGCTTAGAAAACAAGTCCAAATGGCTAGGTCCTTTTAAAATGGACAATTGCAACTTTAATAAAAAAATAAATTGAAAATTTGGCGCGTGTCCCTAAGGTTCACATTTTTGCAAACATGCAAATAACTTCCGCGTGAAATTTTGATTACTATCTAATTTTTATGTGATTGTTATGTAATTGTTATCTGATTTCTATGTGATTATTATATGATTGTCACACTTGTAATTAAAAAAAGTGAAGTCACAACTTTGGTTTCTTAAAATGTTATTGTCATACAATGCAATTTCCCCTTTTAAATTACCAATGTTTTCTCTTATGGTGCACAGATTGAAAATCTACAATGAAGGACATGTAAAACAAGTCCAATTAGGCTTGCATTTGACCAATCCCTCATATACTTGATACCCCTCTTCACCAACGTCGAGCAAACGATATTAAAAATTTGCAAAAACAGAACCTTTTTTTCCTTTTCTTTTTCTTTTTTTTTTCTTTCCTTCTTACTTTCTTATTTTTGCATTTCTTAGTATATTTTGTTAAGAAATAAAAAGAATAATTGATTATTTTTCTTTTTTTTTTAGGTAATCCCAAGAAAAAGGAAAACTCAAAGAAAAACAAAACAAAAACAAAGAATTCTCATTCTCTCAATAAAAATATAATCAATCCCCAAAACCATGGAAATTTCTCTCTACATCCCTTACTTTTTATTCTTGATCTCATTATCATATTTCAAACATTGAGGACAACGTTCATCTTTAAGTTGGAGGTGGGAAACATTGCATGTTTTTTTTACATTCTTTGATTAGCTTTGTAAAAAAAGTGAGCCTTATTGAAAATTTTTGCTCTATAAGATCTATATAGAATCATTTAAATGCATGTCTAGAACCCTTGAGCATCTGAGTTTGGGTTAGATTTAGATTTTGTCATTTTGATATTTTGATATTTTGATATCTTGACTATATGTCTGTGGTTCCATAATAATGACTTTAAGATCGTGAATCATGATTTTTTTTGTAATGCTTCAAAAGACCATTTTGCTTTGAATGTAATAAACGCATGAATGATTGAATGCATGGAATAACTCAATAAAAGAGTCCGATAATCCGACCAACTCGGACTATCTAGGTAGATTTTTTTGGGTGAAAAATTTTGAAAATTTGTATTTCGGGTTGGTTTTCTCGACCAGATTCATATATATATATATATATAATTAAGTTAATAACTTAGGTTTCTTTCACTTCCTCACGCTATTCCCTTCCTTCACTTCTTTAGGGTTTCTTCAGTTCTTTCAGGCCACTCCTTCACGCTCGTCTCTTGCTAACCTCACCTACATTCACAGCGTCACTTAGTCTCTCAATCGCTCACGACAGATATCCACACCACCTCCTCTTGTCTCTTCCGATCTTCGTCCGCATGCCAAGCCTCATCTCATAACTTGAGCGTGAAGGGGGTAAGACTCATACCCATATGTCGAGCTTCATCTCAGCTCATGCGTTTGACATTCTAGCCTTCGTCCACCGTTCATCATGGCTCATGCGTTTGGTTGAATTTTACTTTATTCATTTTGCTCTGTTTCGTTTTAATATGGTCCAGGTGAAGCTTTACAATTCTTTAACTTCTTTTCTAAAGATTTTCTTGTTACTTTTTATTTAGATTTTTTTTTTTTTTTTTTTTTTTTTTTTTTTTTTTTTTTTTTTTTTTTTTTTTTACTTTTTGTGAAATCCCCTTAACCTTCAAATTCAATTGTGAAAGAGTTGGGAGAAAGAAAAAAAAAATTGACGACCCAATGACCCAACCTAACCTAACCTAAAAATACAAAGGTGGGGTTGGGTGGGTTGACCCCTTATACAAAACAAACGAGGTTGAGATTTGACCAACTCGAATTTTGCAAGTTAGTCCAAAAAAGACCCCTAATCCGACCCGACCTATGTGCACCCCTAATTTAAATCCCAAACTAATAATTTTATTAATTTAAATCTTGAATTTCATAAGTATATCAATTTAAACTCTGAATTTCATAAGTATGTCCAAATAAAAATAATGAAAGGTTTAAATTGATAGTTGTATAAGTTTAGAGTTTAAATGTATACTTATGAAAACTCAGGGTTTAAATTAATATACTTATTAGTTTGGAGTTCAAATGACACACTAAATGAAAGTTTAGAGGGGTAGGACAGGAACGAGGAAGCTTTCCTTGTCCCTGTCCCCACCTCCTATTCCATTCCCCACCTCCACGAATTTTTCCATGGGGAATGGGGATGGGATTCCCACAGGGATTTCATAGAGATTGGGTTCCTTGCGGAAAAATTTTTCTACCATCATTTTTTTCTAACATTTTTTTTATTTCAATTAAATATATACAATTCCTTAAATATATCTCATACAACTTTCATTTAAATAAAATATTATCAATTTTAGTAATAAAAACAATAATGTACATTCAATTTAAAAAGATATAATTAAAATACTAAATTCTCATAATTTTTATAAATTAGAATTCAACCATTATAACATCCTATATTAAATATTACAACATTTAAGGAATTAAAGTAATAAAGATTTAAACTTAAATAATTAAAACCTCAATAATTATTCTAACAAAGTCTACAATATTAATATATATATTATAAATTTATAAGTTATATACAAACGTCGGGACGGGATAGGATGGAGACATGTGGTCGGGGTTGGGGTTGGGGTCAGGGAATATATTTCCCGTCCCCGACCCTGAATTGTAAATAGGGAAATAAATTCCTTACTCCCTCCTCCATTTCCCATGTATCTAGAGATTCCTCGCCTCATTCAGGATTGATTCCCGCAAAGCTTCGATCTCATAGATTTTTTTGGACATCTTTAGATACAATTATTATTTTAGAGTTTAAATTGATACAACACCAAAATTCAAAGATATAAATTGATATTAGCCAAGCTCATTTCTTCACTAAGTTAAGCTCAATTTGGATGGTTTTCAGTTGGAGGGTTTTTTTCTTTTCTTTTCCCCCGATTTATTGAGTATTCCCAAGGATTGGTGGCATTGGTTACCAAGGGAGAACCACCAATGGCATGCACGTCTTCTCACTTATGCTTTTGTAGACGTTCACTTTGATACTCCACCCAAAAATTTCTAATACTCTCCTAGTATCATATTTTATGTATTCAGTGATCGCATTATAAATTTATTTTTTATAGATATTTATAAATCCCACGTCAATATTAATGAATCTTACTTTTTTTTTAAGCACATTAACGTGACACATAATAAATAGAAGTAGAATGTAATTTTTTTTTCATATTATTATAATATAGAAAAATTTTCTGATACTCATCATGACTCCACCAAATTTAAACCAAAGATAATCTAACATTTGCTTTGAATTAAATTTGGACATTCTAATTTTATCTCAAATATTTATAAAAGTGTAAAATTTTGATTCAAGCCATGTAGGGTTGATCTTATATTAAGAAAACTTGTTCTCATATCAAATTTGAGTGAAATTGAGAAATCAAGACAAAGAAAACAACAATGTAGGAAAATTTGAAATTAAATTTGTTATTATTGAAAATTTTGTCTAAAATATACTCTAGTTGTATAGTATACATAAAAAATATATATATAAAAAAAATGACCAATTTTCTTTCTTTAAATAAGCTTATATTTCTTATTATTAATATCAAGTCCACACCACATCAATATATTTTTGTAAATACTTATTCGATTTTTTGTATTATAATTGAAAGTATAGATAGGTTGACAAAAATCTAAAACTTTACCCTATCTAAATATTTTCTTTATTAAAAGATAGAACCTTTATACGAGAGACATGCCTTTTCATTAAAAACCACAATCCAATAAATCATATATAAGTGTTGTAACATTATTTGACATGCACTTCTTCTTTCAAGTTTAGAGGTTAATTCGATCCACCTTCTCTACAATTAATATTATTTTTAAAAAATTAAGTTATAAATATGAGAGGTTCTTTTTCCCCTTTTAAAATGATGGTTCCTTCCAAGTTTTTCTTAAAAAGCCACTTAATGTGAACTCAAATAGAAAGATTGTTTTTGGAAGATGGTTTTGTTTCATATGCTTTAACTGTAATAGTTGTCTCACAAAATATATATAGGCAAGTTACTAACATATTAAGATTATTGTATATTAGAAAAACTTGTATATTAAATAAGATATTTACTGGATAGGTAGGTAGTAACATTTTAAAAAAGCTAAATGTCTAGAACAATCTCTAGCCTATCAACATATTCATATAAAATGTGCTTATAAAGTCGTCTATCTTTTAGTCAAGTTTATAATGTCGAAAATAATAAACGAGCAAACTTTCTTTCTAAAAATAAAGCATGCAACTTTTTCTTTTTCTTTTTTTTTTTTTGGATATATTACACTTCAAACATAAATAATAGGCTTAACTATTTAAGAAATTATTAATTAAATTAATTTTTAAAAGACAAAAAAGGAGATCTTTAAAATGATTAATTGATTAAAATTTTGTGAGATATCTCCTAAGTTCTTGGTAAGAGTATGGTGACAAGATAAAATATGAGAACTATATGGAAAAATAGGAGAGGTCATAATCTTTGGGTACAAAAATGGAGGTAGTCAAAAGGACTTAATGATCATTAGAATTAAAGTGAAGGGCATGACAAGTGGTTTTTCAATCATTTTTCTTTGTCTCCCATTGGAAATAACCATCTTTGTTGCCATTGCCCACTAACCACCCCACCTGCCTCATGCCATCCTTAATGACTTTTTTTAAATAAATAATAAAAAAAAAACATATACACATTTTAATGATATTTTCAAGTTTTATTTTTATTTTATTTTATTAGTACAAAAGAAAGCAAAGTTAAGGACAAAACAAATAAGAACGAAGAGCAAAATTCCTCTAAGAAAGAATGTCTTCAAGTCAAACTGTCGAATAATCACATCTTCAAGCATGGACAGCTAAATCAAGGACAACAGAATTATTCTTGCAATTAACCAAAAAAAGTCCAAGAACAGAACCATAGTGATAAAGATTATAAATAGAATTTATGAACAATTGAACCTCATTCTCGTATCGAGATTTCTCAATCAGACAGTTCCAAATAATTAGTGAATCGGTTTCAACTCAAAGAAGGGAAATGTCAACTTCAAGAGCTCTGAAGAGACCTTCAAACATGGAAATAACTTCAACAAGTTCAATAGACCCAGACAGAATAAAATATCTCTACATGATGGGAATGACATCTCCCTTGAATCACAAACAATGCTATTTTGACTAGTCTCTTACATAAGTTCTTCTAGTTAGGTCTAGTACCATATATCTGAAAAGAATAGTTAACAAATATTCTAATTGTTGGTGGATATGTCTAATTTTGTCAGATATAAAAAATTAAACATAAAAAAAGGGCCTTTTGAAATATAAAAAATTATTTAAAATTATTTACCTTTTATAACAAAATGTTCCAAAAGTACAAATCACTTTTGAAATTTTTTACTATATTTTTCAAAAAAGTTACTCTAAAGAATTTCTACTTTCATCAGTTACATCTTAAACTTTAAGCTTTGAATATGAACTAACTTGTATTATATAATACCCTTTTATTTTTTATTTTTTGAAATTTTGTCAATGAAGATAATTTCATATATATTTAATGAATATAACAAAGTTAGGGATCAAGTTCAAAAATATTATGGATTTTCAAATTATTAATAAAAATAGGATACATGGAAAAGAATTTTTAAAAATAGATGAGAATGGAAAGGATACATGAAGGGAAATTGTGTACGAGGTACACGTACGATTAGCATTTAATCAAATTAGTACCACGTCGGCTCAGTTGGTGGACCGGTCGAAGAGAGACTTGTGGACCGAGTCCACGATTTTTTTTCTTTTTTTCTTTTTAAAAAATCGATTGACTAATTATTATTTTTTAATCGAAGATGTACAACAATATTAAGACTCGTGGACCGGGTCCACAAATTCAATCATTATTAAATTTAATTATATATTTAATCTACAATGAAAACATAATTATTCTGCGCTCATATTAAAAAAATGTCATGATACTAAAGAAGATTTACAATTAGTTATTTAATTTGAAAATAGAAGTTTAATTGAAATTTAAAGACGACCCTTTGGCCCTTACCCCACATGGGTTGTTTTTGTGTGCCTCTAAATTAGCTTCACCCTGACGTCGTTGTCATGTACAATGAATATGTCTTCGATCAGTGTCAACAACATTGAGTCGTCTTGTTTGTTGAATAATACTTTCTATGTTGACCAATGTTTGGTGACATATTGAACCCAATTCTGGTAAATTGTACTGTACTAAATATTGTTGTACATCTCCTATAAAATTATTCTGTATGATGAAAAAAATAAATATTAAACAAAATTCATATCATATATATTCTGTTTAGTCCAAATGCAAATAAAATGATATATATATATGAAGCAATCTTCATTTTCGAACTTGATCCTCATTTTTATAAACAAATACATATATTGGAAAAAATTAAAGAAAAAAACTTTACTTAAGGCAGACGACAACAAAGATTGGAGACAGAGGTGGTAGATCGGCTCACGACAGCAACAACAAGAGAGGAGAAAAAGATAATCCTGAAGATGGTGGACGATGGGCGACCGACGGTAATGAGGAGGAAGAAAAGAGAAAAAGCTCTCGGATGGGGGAAGAAGAAGGGATTACAGCCGTCTAAGAGACCACTATTTTTGTTAATAATTATTAAAATAACATTTTAAAAAAATTCCAAAATTTGGCATAAAATCAATAAAGCTTAAAATAAATGGCAGAGATAGATTTATGTTAATATTTAATTTGTGAATTTTGAAATATTTATTCAATTCTCTATCTTCAACCTGAAATCTAGCCTAATTTTATGCAATGTTTGATTTTTGTTGAAAAAAAATCAAGAATAAAGAGAAGCTAAAGTAGTAATCATTGAAAAAAAAATTAAGAATAAAGAGAAGCTAAAAATTATTTGTCATAACTCCAAATATAGTTTGGGTTTTATCAACCAATGAGACAAATTTTGATTACAACTCATAAGGATTAAATTCTACCATTTTTATTATGTTGGAAGCAAATTTGCCATTCAACTTTTATTTATTTATTTTATTTTATTTAATTTTAAGAAAACAAATTTTGTATAAAAGCAACATATTATTTTTTTAAAAAAATATCTAATCCTTCTCCAAATTGAGGACAAAAGAGAATAGTCAACACAATGATTAATGTCTTAACCATTTATTTGTTTGATTGCCCATTATCTCATAATTGCGGTATCTTCATTTCTGATTTGATGTTTTCCCAATTTGGATGTATACCTTTCACAAAGTGGCTACAAATTTTTTATTGAGAATTTTTCATAAACTATTTATAAAAATAGTAAAAAAAATTAATAAATACGGATGGATTTCTAGATGATCGTCTTCTATTCGTTTCTATTATTTATGAAATTCTATCGGTTTTTATTAAAAAAAATATTGAGATTTTACTGTTTTGTGTAAATAATTTTTCTAATTTTTTCTATTTTTAAAAATTCCCTTTATTTAATATTATAAATCAATATTTTAATCTAAAGTTGGACCATACTAATTTATAACTAAAAATAACACATATATATATATATATATATTTCTAGCTGTAATACAAGAGGGATGAAAAACTAAAAATAATATCTAATTGACCTGTAATGCAAGAGAAAAATAAAATAAAATTTAAAGACACCATTGACGGAAACTCCAATCCAATACCCGAGTTTGAATCAAAAGTTCTAACTTAAAAATGCTCTATGATAAACAAAATTATAATCATAATCATAACCACAAACTAAATTAAATTAATAATATTTTTAATGTATTAATCGTTGACTATCAAACACAGATACAAATACGACTACACAATAATACGATCGGATATCGTCACTTTTTTAATATATTTTTAATATATATATTTCTAAAAAACGAGGATACTGATACGTCGAATATACATTTTTTTCTTTAAAAAATTCTAGGATATAGGTAAATTTAGCATACAAGTTAATAACAATAATACAAAATAGAATACAAACACTGAAATATAATAAAAAAAAAAAACAACATTTAAGATATTAAAGTACAATAGTTAATAAAATGCAATAGAAAAGTGACTCATATTGCAAAGAAGAAGATTAGAGAGAGAAGTATGAATATAAACGAAGAACTTATTGTCAAAGATATCTAAATGGTTTATATTTTAGTGGACTTTGTGGGGACTCAAATGTGAAGATAAAGATTAGATAATTTTAGTCTAGGGTTTGGTTCGTTATTTTTTTGGTCCGTTATTTTTTTTTTCTTTTAGTTTTGGACTCGAGTAGTGAGCTTTTTAAATAGGTTGCCTAATTTTAGATTGAGAAAGATTATGAGTTACTTGTCTTTTTTTCTTTTAAAAAAATACGCATAGAAATATATACATCAAATCGCATGTCAGATACGTATTTGGAAAGTATATGAAATTATAGATACGTCTCAGATATGTATCTGGGAAGTATCTGGATGTATCGGTATCCGATACGTATCTGATACTGATTCTTTGCCTCACATGAAGTATCTATGCTTCATAGATCCTTGATACCGAAATTTGGTACAATAGAATTTATAATAATTTGGAAGAATCGATGATCACTTTGCAAGATAAAAAATCTAACACCAGTGTGATGCTTAACCACTGACACTCTAATGATTAAATCAACAATAATTTAAATTAAAACTATAAGATTTTACCGACTAAAGAATAAATTATTCGCTTATGATCAATTTCTTAAATTTCTATGAAATCTTATTTTGTCATTCTTTGAATACTTAAAATATCCAAATAGTTATTAACAATTTTTTTGCTTGTACTATACTATATTGAAGAAATTGTTTAGGAAAAAGACGATAATATGAAAATAAAAATTGTTACATTTTCTTAACTTTTTAGAAGTTTATGGTAATTAAAATAAATATATAGAATGTTTTATTTATTGCATACTAAAAAATCATTACATTTTAAATTTTCTTAATAAAAATTACAAATTTTCATGTGCATACCCACGTTTCTTGACTAGTTTGCCTAAATGACAACCATGCATTGCTTTCAAACGCTTGAGATGTGTGATCCGTTGAGCTCTTTACATATCAAACATTTTTCTTTTCTTTTTTAAAATTTAAAAAGTTTTGAGATTTTTAATTTTATATCCACTCAATTTTTGACAAATTCAAAATTTGAGAATTCTCTCTTTAATGAAACTTTCAACTTTCAATTCGATATTTAACAGATATATAAAACTTTGAAAAAAAAAAATCAAAAGTTACTAAATTTGTCGTTTTGAAATTTTGGAGACTATATAGTTACACACTTTAAAATTGAGAAGACTATATTTATAATTTAACCAAAAGTAAATATGGTTTTAGATTTGTACAAAATGGCTGTACCTATTTTATTTAATGATTCACTACTAAATATTCTGAAGTAAATGGATTACAAAACATAGATTTGTATGAATGGATAGAGATTTTTTTTTTTTTTCTTTTCTAGAGGCAAATAGAACTAACAACACATCCATCACAACTAACTACACCTAAAACCTCTCAACAAAGAGGGGAATAACACTATTTGAAAAAAATATATTTTGGGATAAAAAAAGCATCAGTGAGAGGAGGCTAAAGTTGCGATGTCATGAGCAGATTTGTTCTCCTCTGGATAGATATAACAAAACTTAACAATATTTATAATATTTTCAACAAAAAGAATATCTTTCATGAGGACTCTAATCTCAACAAAATAATAATAATAATAATAATAATAGAATGCGGTTCGGTTCGGTTTCAAATTCGGTCGAGTATTTTTAAAAAATCCATATTATATTCTTTTTTTTAATTAAAAACGATTCGGTTCGGTTCGATTTTAAATTCGATTTTGTTCTTTAAATTAAAAGCGCTTCGATTTTAAATTTGGTTTTACTCTTTTTTTAAATATATATATATACAAATTATTTAAAGACGGTTTGGTTCGGTTTCAAATTCGATTTTCGAAAGTGAAACCGAACCAAATCAAATTTTTCGGTTTCACTGAGTTTTCGGTTCGATTCGGTTTGATTTTTAGAAACGGTTCGATTTTTGCGGTTTGAATGACCACCTCTAGCAGCAGGGAGGCCCATCACAACCTGATATCCTTGGGCCTCACGATGGTGAGTGAAAAAAAATCGTTAAAAAGTGATGTTGCACTAGGTCATGTCATCTGGTCAGAGATAAGTCACCGTCGAGCTGAGAAGTCCAACCCGATTGTGATGTCATTTATAAAATTGAAAGTGTGCTATGACGTAAGCAAAATGTTAGATTTGATACATTTGTGGAGATGGGTCAAAAAAACATAAAAACACGTGTGAATGGGTCATTCGTAAAAGGAAAAAAAAAAAAACTCAGGAAAATAGGTGATACTTGTGAAGTTCCCCTTCCCACATTTATTTTGTTACTTACATTACTTTTATTTGTTTTTATTTAATATTAATAGCGTTGCAAGCCATTAAAAAAGAAAAGAAAAAAAAGGAAAAAGAGAAAAAGTGATAGGTATTGAATTTAATTTTGGGTGGAGCCCCATGGAGGAGGCCCATCTAAAAAAAGTGGATAAGTGGGACCCTTTGGAATCTAGAAACCTGGAGGGGCAACCCTACCACTTTCCGGCGGCTACTTGGACGACGTCGCTTCACGTTTCGCTCTCATACATACATACAGCAATCCACGTCATTCAATACTGTATTTGTCCTTATTCCCAATCCCACCACCATACGTAACATCAACGTCACTCGCGCGACTAAAAATTCGTCTCTACTCGCTTTCTTCAACCGTCGTTTTTTCTCTTTTCCAACGTCTTGGTTCGGATTTCGACACGTGTCAGATTTCCTATGGCACTTTTGGAACTGTGGCTTGAATTGTTTTGGACTGGAGCGTGGTTCTTCTCTTGACAGACATACTGCCACGTGTAATTTCCACGTAAGCTTTTCGTATAAATGTGAAGAACAATGGACAATGAATTTGAAAGGAAATTCCTACAAGTGTTGAAGGCCTCAAGACTGATCAAAGCCACGTGGTTTTCTCTCTTTTTTTTTTTTTTAGAGGAAAAGCTATGTTTTTTTTTTTTAATAAAATCTGTGAGTTAGAGAGACATTTATAAAAGAAATAAAGTTATTTGACAACTAATTTCCTTTCTTATTTTCTATGTTCTGTTTTTCTAAAGAAGGTTAATTTTAGGCAAATGGGTCAAACTAAAAAATTGTGCTGGGTTCTTTTCAAAATCATATTTCATTATTGTATACAAGTTTATATTACTTTAGATGTTCATTTTTAGTGTTCAAAGACTAAATGCCACTTTTTCATTACCCAATGTGTAGTCCACGTGTCTCAAGATTTTACATTATTAGTGTCCATGTAATTCACCTCTTACTTGTTAAATTGTGTATGAATAATGGCATCTGGTAGATTTTGTAGATTGATGTATATTGGTGAGAAATTCGAATTATTTGGAATGAAATTTAGAGAAAATAAATTTATAAATTTCTATATTTTGTTATTTTGTTAACTGATTTTATTTATTTATTTGGTTATATTTTATTATTATATTATATTATATTTTTTCCATATCTGAGTTCCCGTTATGTTTCTCAATTTTACAACATGTTATCCGCATGAGCTTTCATCATTTTTTTTTTGCTAAAGGTAGGTCCTAAAGGTATATTGATTTTTCCCTATTTGTTATAATTAATAAATTAATATTGTTTTGTATGTTTGGTATATATTAAATCTCTAATATAAATATAATGTTTTGTGATTATGTTACCATTACAAATCTTACAAAATTATATCTTAGCATTTGATATTGGTGATAATACTTATTTGTCATGGGTGGTTGATGCCAAAATACACTTGGATGCCATAAAGATATGATCATCGGAAAACAATTATTCTTCCTAAAGCTCGTTATGAATGGATGCACTTTAGGCTTCAAGATTTCAAATTAGTAAGTGGTTACAATTTCACATTAATTAAAATCAGCTCAAAATTGTAATTACGCAAAGAAAAAGTTACTAATGCAAATATGATAAAGAAGACACTTTCTACATTTCATGTCTTGAATATGCTCTTGAAGTAGTAATATCTAGAGAGATATTTTATAAAAGTATTATAAACTCATTTCACGTCTTCTTGAGACTGAACAAAATAACGAGTTATTGATAAGAAAATCATGAATCTCGGCCAACTAGAGTAACACCATTTTCTGAAGTGAATATTGTGAATTTTGACAATTGTGATGGAAAGGAAGAAATAGTTATTTTTCATGGTTAGTCATTATAATCATCCAAATTTCAAAGGAATCACATGAATGATAATTTTAAAGAAAAAGCTCCACAAGAAAAATGTAAAAATGTGGAAGCAAAATTTGCCTACCAAGATAATGATAAGCGACATTTGCCTACCAGAATAATGATATTTGACCCATCTAGTATGACAAATTTGGATGTGACAGACTTCTTTGAATCTCCTAAAGATAAAATTGGCACAATTGATGAGATAACAAGTGCTTCTTTTGATTTTGAGGATTATTTAGAATTAAATGTTATCTGTCTTTTTTTGTCTTTCATTTTTTAAGGTTAAACTTATTTCAAATTTTTTTCTCTTATTATAATTATTTTTTTTAATGAAGAAGTATGGACAGTTTTCATTTATTGAATAACTAAAAAATGAACAATGAAGATATATGTTTGGCAGACCGTGCAACTACACACACAATACTTATAAATAGAAAATATTTTCAAATAGACAATACTGGAAGCAAAAGTCAATACAATATTAGGTTCTGCAAATCTAATTGAAGGAATTAGAAAAGCATATATTATTTTTCCTAGAGGAACAAAATTTACAATTGATAGTGCATTTTTTCTCTAGTTAATCAAAGAGAATCTACTTACTTTTAAAAATATACGTTGCAATGGTTATTATATTGAGACTAATAGAAAGAATAATATCAAGTATCTTTTATATCATATCTACTGTCTCAGATGAAAAATATATACTGGAAGAGTTGCATGTGTTAGGGTTGATGCTCTAAATCTCGTAGGTTCTATAGTTTGTAATTATATTGTACAAACTTATTATTTATTTAATAAAATATATGATGATTTATTTCAAAATTAGTTGCATTAACCACAAACCAATAAACTAACATTCAAGGTTATCTTTGTTGGGATTGGTGTCCTAATTCTCCCGGAGTCTCGTAGTTTGTACACATTGTTATGAATAAAATAAGAGTTATTTTATTTTGCATTTACTCATATCCAATAAATAAAGCTCCATGGTTATTGTATGTAAACTTAAGCATATATATGAGATATACAATTGGATCATACCTTAAATGATAACCTAAAAAGGTCTGTAGTATAAGGATAAAGGAGGGATACCTGATCCTTGTGACACTATAGATACGACCTGCTTTGTACAGGTTTACAAGTGTTGTGAACTACTATAGATAGTAGATCCTGACCATTCATGTGGAGACATGCAAGTGGGGGTGTCCTATACAAAGAGTTTGTATAAGACCGAACCACGAGATGACTAGCCTCTTTATATAACGCTGTTGATACTTGAGACTTACATCTCACCTAAACAACCATAGGTGACATGACCTTAATCCTGAGTGTTTTGGGAACTTCTGTTTTTTAGGGCGGTCCTTTGATTAGTATGGATAAGAGCGGCCAAATTGTCAACTCAACAAGCCTTTGGGGATTTGTCTAATTTGGGAGCTGGGAACTCAGTTACACAAGATGGAATTCACTCCTTCCTTGAAGCAGAGGTAAATAGATAGATTGCTCCTTAAGGGCTAATTCTAGGTCTTGAATATAGTGGCCACAACTTCTCTTTGGAAGAGAGGACTCAGTCGTAGTAAGACTATGACTTATGTTCCTTAGAAGGATCAGTGGTACTTAAGGAGTTAGATGTAACTACAGGGGCATAACGGTTAATTGGCCCAGTTGTATTTACGAGTGATTTGTGAAAGGTTATCGCAGTGTTGATTGGTTGATATGGACACAAAATATATCTGTAGTAAGGAGAGTGTAGCTATCGGTCTTTAGTGGAGTGCCCGACAATTAACGGATGGTGGATCCTGTGGCTAAAGAGTTTAGTCAGTTATTCACGTACCATTGGAGCTTCAAGCTACAAGTTCATAAGGTCTCCTTGGTAGTTTAATGGATTCAAGTTGAGAATCAGTTTTTGGTGTTGATTTGAAATGTTCAAATTGATAAGAGAAAATTTGATTATATATGATATGATCGATATGATGTATGAAATACATCAAGTGGAGAATTAATGTAAATATGATTTACATTAAGTACCATAAAATAGAAAAAAAAAGTTATGTTTTATATGTTTCATGAGATGCAATATTAAAACTATAGGTTATAAATATAATATGGTAAGTTGGTTATCATATATATTTATAATAATATTAATTATTGAGTAATTATCTCTTTTTCTCTAATAACCAATTGAGTGGAAGATTATTGATGGTTCTATGTAATCGTGAGTTAAAAGGAAAAATGTTTTCCTA
Organism: Benincasa hispida; assembly: GCF_009727055.1. Lineage (NCBI taxonomy): Eukaryota > Viridiplantae > Streptophyta > Magnoliopsida > Cucurbitales > Cucurbitaceae > Benincasa > Benincasa hispida. The sequence goes on along the minus strand of NC_052353.1, from coordinate 24,634,648 downwards.
AATTTAGAAGAGTTGTTATTCTCGGAAAGAGACTCACGAATTGTTGTCAAGTGGAATTGTTTCACTAAACAATAGTTGACAAAGAGACTAATGATCGTGGAGTGTTATACGATAGTTCACTCATCTGGTCGTAGCTAAACGATTGCAGGGCATTATCTATATGATAGGTTGTCATCTTCTACACGACTGAGTATTCGTCTATACAATAAACACTTCTCATCTCCCACTTGCTTAATTGTTTATACGATTGTTGTTCCTCCAGTCTCTTCCTCTAACCAAGTCCTTGGATTCTCACATCGAGAATAATAAGATAGCCATTGTGGTGGTGTTCTCACTCAACTCGACTGAGTTTGAGGTTTTGGAGACCGTCGTTGTGTGTTCGCGCTGTTGGTTTGGTGGTTGCTGTTTATCTTACTATATTGCAGTCGTTGTGTTCGAATGTTTGTGTATTACTGTCTTAGAGACCAAATGAGTGTTCGTGATCGAGAAAGTTTGAAGAATGAGTCTTCAAAGGTATGATACCCTATCCCTTGATCTTATCTGAAAGCATGCTCTAATTTCATATTGTGCATAACCTGTTAGTTTTCGTTTATTGTACTGTAATAGTGTATGTTCAATATCGAATGGAATTTGGAACGATCATTCTGCTGCTCATGGAAATCCTCATGTTTGATTTCCTTTAATCTTGTAGCTTAAACTGTATGTAGAGACATACATGTGGATTATGTTTAAGTGATAACCTAAATGGTTTGTAGTAGATGGATAAAGCTGGATATATAATACTAGTGACACTACGAGTATGACCTGCTTTGTAAGTGTTACAATTGTTGTAAAGCAAATGATCTGATCCTGATCATTCATGTGGAGACATGTAAGTGGAATTATTCTATACAAAGGAGTTTGTATAAGACCAGACCACAAAATGTTTAGTCTCATTATATAACACCGTTCATAATAGACTTACATTTCACCAGGATGACCATAGGTTGACTTGAATCCTAAGTGAGTTGTGAACTTCTGCCTATGAAGGCGGTCATTTAATTTGTATGGGTGAGAGTGGCCATATCGCCAACTCAACAAGCTTACCATTTTGGGGATTCGTCTAATTGGGGAGCTAGGAACACAGCTACACAAGAAGGAATTCACTCATTCATCGAGGTCAAGGTAAGTAGATAAATTGCTCCCTTAAGAGCTGATTCAGGGACTTGAGCAATGTGGTGCCACACCCTGTCCTGACCCGAGAGGTGTTCGATCATAGTTGTGTTGGGATTGATGCTCTAAATCTCGTAGGGTCCTATAGTTTATAAACATTGTTGAACAAACGCTTTGTGTATTTAATAAAATATATGATATTTTATTCATTGTCTATAAAATATTTTAGTTGTATTAACCACAAACCAATAAACTGACATCCAGGATTATCTTTGTAACTTAAACATGTATGTGGAGACATACGGGTGGATCATGTTTAAGTGATAACCTAAATGGTCTGTCGTAGATGGATAAAGCTGGGTACCTTGTCCTGGTGACACTACGAGTATGGCCTGCTTTGTAGGTGTTACGAATGTTGTAAAGTGTTACAAATGATCTGATCCTGATCATTCATGTATTAGACATACGAGCGGAGGATATTCTATACAAAGGAGTTTGTATAAGATGGGACCACGAAATGTTAAGTCTCATTATATAACGCCGTTCATAATAAAGATTTACATTTCACCAGGATGACCATAGATAACAGGACCTGAATCCTGAATGAGTTGTGAACTTCTGCTTGTGAGGACGATCCTTTGATTTGTATGGGTGAGAGTGACCTGATTGCTGACTCAAAAAGCCTACCATTTTGGGGATTCGTCTAATTGGGGAGCTGAGAACATAGCTAGACAAGATGAAATTCACTCATTCCCTGAGGCAAGGGTAAGTAGATAAATTGCTTCTTTAAAGGCTGATTCTGGGTCTTGAACAGTGTAACGTCATACCTTAACCTGACCCGAGAGAGGTTCAGTCATAGTTGGACTATGATCTATTGTTCATTAGAGGGATCAATGGTACTTATGGAGTTAGATGTAACTATAGGGGCAAAATAATAATTTGGCTTAATTGTACTTATAAGCAATTTGTGAAGGGTAACCGCACTATTGATTGGTTATATCCAATGAACACATAAATACATCTGTAGTGCGAAGAGTGCAACTGTCGATCTTTAGTGGAATGCCCGATAGTTAACGGATGGTGAATAATGTAATTAAAGAGTTTAATTAATTATTCATGCACCGTTGGAGCTTTAAGCTACAGGTCCATGAGGTCCCCTTGGTAGCTCAATAGGATTTAGTTGAGAATCAGTTTTTGGATTAATTTGAATTGTTAATATTAATAGAGGGATTTAATTATATATGATATAATTAAGTTGTTTAAATTATATGTGATATAATTGTCATAATGTATTTGATACATTATAGCTTAATGAGAGAAAATAAATATTTGAATGAGATTCAAATATATTTTCTATGAATGGGATTCATAGTTGTTAAATTTAATATAAATATGATTTATATTAAATGCCACATAATAGAGAAAAGAAACTATAGTTTATATTGTATGTGATACAATATTAAAACTATAGGTTATATGTTATATTTGATATAACATATAATTTAATATATATATAATATGATAAGTTCGTTATCTTATTTATAGTTATATTATTATTATTATTTTAATAATAAGGAAGGGAGTTTCCCCATCTTTTCTCTCCACCCACATTAGTGGGTGGTGGTTATTTTATGACAAAGAGAATAAAAAGAAAATTGTTTTTTTCTTCTTGAACGGTTGGTTGAACGATAGAGAAATATAGAAGTGTTCTGTGATTTTTGTCTTGGTTTTTGTGAAAATTCTCAATCTTTTTCCTCCTCTACACATTAAGCTTTCCCTCCACCACTCTTGGGTTCTCACCCTAAGAATACCAAGGTAATTTTGTGGTAGTGTCCAGGTTTTATTCGAGGTTTATCTTGAAGAAGGTCTTCAAGTTGTTCGTGACCTGTTTGAGGGAAAATCGTGAAGAAAAGGTCTTCAAAGGTGAGATATCTTGAAACCCTTTTCTTTTAAAGCATGTTGTAATTTAGATTTAAATGCATATCTTATTGCTTGTTTACTGGAAAACTTTGTATTCAATAAATTATGGAATTTGGTCGATCCACTTTTGCTCAAGGTTCTCTTATTAGAGTTCCTTCAATTTGGAATATGATTTATTGTTCATTAGAGAGATCAATGATATTTAAGGAGTTAGATGTAACTATAGGGCCAAAACGATAATTTTGGCCTAGCTGTACTTACAAGCAATTTGTGAAGGGTCATCGTACTATTGATTGGTTATATCCAATGGACACAGAAATATATCTGTAGTACGAAGAGTGTAGTTGTCGGTCTTTAGTGGAGTGCCTAATAGTTAACGGATGGTGAATAACTTTATTAAAGAGTTTAATTAATTATACACATACTGTTGGAGCTTCAAGCTATAGGTCTATGAGGTCCCTTTGGTAGTTCAATAGAACTAAATGAAAATCAGTATTTGGATTAATTTGAATTGTTCAAATTAATTGAGGGAATTGATTATTTATGATATAATTAAGATATTTTAATTATATGTGATATAATTATTATAATGTATTTGATACATTATATTATTTATGAAAGGAAGCAAATATTTGAATATGATTCAAATGTTGATTATATGAATTGGATTCATAATTGTTAAATTTAATATAAATGTGATTTATATTAAATGTCATATGTGAGAGAAAAGAAACTATAGGTTATATTGTATATGATACAATACTAAAACTATAGGTTATATGTTATATTTATATATATATATATATATTAAATATTAATCTAAATAAATAAATTTTATTATTTTTATTTTAAAATTAATTTAAATTAAATGAGGGTGGAAGTTACAACTTCCTCCCACTCTTTTCTTTCATAAGTGGTTTTTGGATTTTGATTATTTTTACTTGTGGGAGAAAAGAGACAGAGGTAGAACTTTTTTTTTTTTCCTCTACAGAGAAAGGTTCTTTGAATTCCTCTCCTCTCTCTTCATCTAAAACTCTTATTCTCCTTCTTTCCCTCAATCCAAATTAACTAGAACCCACTACTTCTAGGTTCTCTACCTGATAATACCAAGGTCTCTAATTGGTGGTTTCCCAATTGGCCATTTCGGCTTTGTTCGTGATTTGCAAATCGAGGGTTTTCTTGAATTTCTTGAAGAAGGTTTTCAAAGGTAAAGTTTCATGAACCCATAAACTTTTTGTTGTTGAGCATGTTGTAGTTAATTTTAGAATTGCATAATTTATTTATTTATTCTGTAAAATCTCTTTCTCTGTAAAAATGGGATTTGGGACGTTCCCACTTCCGCTCAAGAACCCTTCAATATGGGATCCTTCAGCATGCTTTATCTTTTGGATTATATTATACTCATATATGAGTAACTGAAACATATGCAACAATGAACCTAAAGTTCATGAATATGATATATTTACAATTTGACATGACAAATTAGGTCATCCAGGATCTATAATGATGAGAAGAATTATTGAGAATTCAAATGGACACCTATTGATGGGTCAGAAGATTATTCAATCTAATGAATTATCATGTGATGCTTGCTCTCAAAGAAAATTAATCATTAGACCATCACCTGCTAAAGTGGAAACTGAATTACCTGCATTTTTAGAACGAAATCTTGGTGATATATGTGGACCTATTAACCCACCAAGTGGACTATTATGCATCCAATAAATGGTCGTATGTGTGTTTATTATCAAGTCAAAATCTTGCATTTGCAAGATTACTTGCCCAAATAATTAAGTTAAGAACACAACTTCTTGTTTATATAATTAAGACCATTAATCTTGATAATGCTGGTGAATTTATATCCTATGCTTTTGATAATTAGTGTATGTCAATTGGGATAAGTGTTAAATATCCTATAGCTCATGTTCATACACAAAATAGTTTAATAGAATCATTTATGAAAATTAATTGCTAGACCATTTCTTATGAGAGCTAAGCTTCCTTTTGCATGTTGTGTCACCTGTACATATAGGCCAGTAGCTTATCATAAGTACTCGCCAATACAATTAGCCTATGACCATGAGCCAAATATTTTCCATATGAGAATTTTTGGATGTGCATATATGTTCCAATTGCTCCACCACAATGTACTAAAATAGGTCCTCAAAGGAGGTTAGAAATATATGTTGGATATGATTCCCCGTTAATTATTAAATATATTGAACCGCTGACAGGTGATATATGAAAGTTTGGAAAAACTAAAGCGGAAGCGTGAAAGGAATCATGTCTCTTAATTTAGTTTTACAGAACAATAGTAAATCAGAAAAGACGAAAACTTTAACGATAAACATTCATATATATAACATGCTATTTACATAGTACAAGGAGGGAAACGAAGGGAAAACGAATACTTATCCTTGAAGACCAAGTTCTTTATGTCACCTCTTAAACTTATTGCTCGAACTCTTCTTTTGAAGCCACAAACTGTGCAACCGAACACCTATTGGGGTTGATACCCTAAATGTCGTGGGTTATGTAGTTTTTAATTGTACTTTACAAAAAATATATTTATCTAATAAATCCGAGGTATTGTATTTGACATTTAGTAGCATTAACCTACAAAACCAATAAACTAAGATCCAAGGTTGTCTTCTATAACTTAAACACGTGTGTTGAGACGTACAAGTGGATCATGTTTAAAAGATAACCTAAACGGTCTGTAATAGATGAATAATGTTGGGTACCTTATCTTGGTGACGCTACAAATATGACCTGCTTTTTAGTTGTTATAATTGTTGCAAAGTGATACAAATCATCTGATCCTCTTGATCATTCATGTAGAGACATGTGAGCGGGGGTGTTCTATACAAAGAGTTTGTATAAGATCGGATCACGAAATGAATAGTCTCACTATATAACACCGTTGGTAAAAGAGACATACATTTCACCAGAATGACCATAGGTGGCTTGAACTGAATCTTAAGTGAGTTGTGAACTTTTGCCTATGAAGACGGTCCTTTGATCTGCATGGGTGAGAGTGGCTAGTTTTGCTGACTCATTATACCTTCCATTTTGGGGATTTGTCTGTTTAGGGAGCTGAGAATGTCGTTTCACAAGAAGAAATTCATTCATTCTTTATAGTTAGAGAAATTTGAAAAATTTCTCCCTTGAGGGCTTATTTTGGGGCTTGAACAATGTGACCCCACACCCTCTTCTGGCCTGAGAGGGGTTTGGTCATAGTTGGACTA